>NW_006299595.1:77649-92800 GCF_000327345.1 Myotis davidii | reverse complement strand
AGGTCCCTGCTGGCAAGTGGACATCCCCTGAGGGCTCCTGGGCTGCCAGAGGGATGTCTGACTGCCAGCTTAGGCCAGATCCTCCAGGGAGTGGGCCTAAGCCAGTAGGTGGACATCCCCGAGGTGTCCCAGGTTGTGAGAGGGCAACAGGCCAGGCTGTGGGACCCCTCCAAGTACAAAAAGTTTTGTGCACTGGGCCTCTAGTTTATATACATATAAAGAGCCAGGGTCTGTAACATCCAAAACGACCAAAGGCTCGACCGAAACCTGAATTTAGTTCTGCAGTCAGTGCTGTGGGCACCACAGTGACCCAGTACTGAGTGTTGAGGGGGATGTGGATCAGGCCCAGAGAGAGGCCCAAGGAGAGAAGCAGTTTCTGACCCACAGCCCCTGTGGCAGTCAGTGCTGGGTCGGTGTTGTGGAAGTCAGTCCTGTAGTCAGTGCTTGGTTGCTGTGGCAACACAGCACTGACTGCCAAGGGGGCTGCGGATCAGGCCGGGAGAGAGGACTGAAGAGAGAAGCAGGGTCTGACGTACAGCCTCCGGGGCAGCTGTTGATCAGCCCTTGCCTCATTTTCCTTCCGGGCCTCACCAGCAGCCTTGCTGATCAACCCTGCCTCTATTATCAGCTCCAGAGATAGGCTCAGAGACTCTGACTGACATAGAAACCGACCAATCAGAACCTAATCTGGGTGAACTGCAAAGGCAGAACCTAAGGTGGGGGCTGAGGAGGGCTTTTAGGGCAACAGCTCTTTAGTGTAAGGAGTAAGAAAGCGGTTCAATATTTAATGACTGGTTTGGCAGTATAGTGCATATGGCTGGCTATTAGTACAGCTATAGGATATGTATTTTTGTCTCCCAAGGGCATCTCTTTCTGCTGAAAAGGCTCCCCCCTCCTTTTAAGCAATCCTATCCTATATAACCTATCTATACTAATAAAAGGGTAATATGCTAATTAGAACGGGTCGACTGGCCATCTTCCGGACGTCCAACTTTGTTCTGGAAAAAGCCATGGTGGTGGGGGCCGAGACAGAGGCAGTTAGGGGCCATCAGGCTGGCAGGGGAGGGCAGTTAGGGGTGAGATCAGGCCAGTAGGGGAGGGCAGTTAGGGGTGATCAGGCAGAGGGGTTAGAGGCAATCAGGCAGGCAAGCAGAGGCAGTTAGATGTGATCAGGAAGGAAGGCAGGTGAGCGGTTAGGAGCCAGTGGTCCCAAATTGCGAGAGGAATGTTTGGCTACTGGTTTAGGACATCCAATAAGGGGTCCCCGATTGGAGAGGGTGCAGGTTGGGCTGAGGGACAGCCCCCTCCCCTGCACGAATTTTGCACACTGGGCCTCTAGTAAAGAATAATAATTTTTTTTTTAAAAAAAAGATATGCGGGCTTCCTTTTGGAGCCATACAGAAAAAGGTATATCTACTTCTTATCATGGTCCTTTAAATATGTGAAGATATCTATAAATGTCCTTAGGCTATGCTGTGTTTCTATTTTAAAGAGATGATGTGTATATCCCTAATCATCTCATTTTCCTTGATATTTTCCAATTTTTCACGTTCTTAAAAGAAGGGTGCTTTAGCAGAATGTGCTGGATCACAGACAAGGAAGCAATTTACATTCCTGTGATCCCGACTTGAGATATGTTACTTCACAAAAATTGTAGAAACTTTCTCCAACATTTATTATCATATCAGAAGCCTCTGTGATATACCTATGGTAAATATTTCCAGCTGTCTTATCCTAGAACATAGTCCTGAATGATTTCACCTTAATTATGAGAGGTAGGTATAAAAGTGGTAAATATTAAACTGCTTTATGAGGGTGATTCTAAAAAGCCATAATGCTTTCAATAGGAAATACAGGTTATAATAATAGAGAAAAACATTGTCATTTACACCTGAGAGCTAATTTTTAATTGCATCTTGAATTTCATGGCCTATATACGGGAAAAAATAAAAGTCAAAGAAAAAATCATCATGCCTATTTCTGGGCCTGATTAGAGTTTTTGCAGAAGTATAATAATCCATATGAATTCTCAAGTGATCCTGAATATCCAAAAAGAAATCTTGAAAAACATGGAACTTACTAGAAAGCTATAGTAATCTAACTGGGATAAAAACAGATATGCAGACTATTGAATAGAATAAAAGTCCCCAAAATAAACTATTACAAAGATGTTTTAATAATTTCTACAAAGGTGCCAAGACCATTCAATGAGGAAAAGGTAGTTTTTCAACAAATGGGTTGAAACAACCAGATATCTACATACAAAAGAATGAAGGTGGACTTTTATCTTACGTAAAAAACAACACACAAGACAAACAAACAGACAAAGAAACAAAAGAACCTCAAAATAAATCAAAATCTAAACAGAAGAAGTAAAATTCTTAGAAAAAGAGAGAAAACTTTTGTGATATTAAATTGGACAAAGATTTTTTTGGATATAACAAAGACAGCAAAAGTAAAAATTCATACTGGATTTCACCAAAATTAAAAAGTTTTGTGCATCAAAGAACACTATCAACACAGTGAAAAGGTAAGCCAGAGAATCAGAGAAAATATTTGAAAGCCTTATATTTGATAAGCAATTAATATCCAGAATATATATTTTAAAAATCTTAAAACTCAACAACATTTAAAAAATCACTGGATTAAAAAATGGGCAAATAATTTGAATAGGTATTTATTCAGAAAATATGTTCAAATGACCAATAAACACATGAAAGTATGCTTACCATCACTAATTATTAAGGAAGTGCAAATTAGAACCACAATTAAATACCATTTCAGAATGGTATTATTAAAAGAAAAACTATTATTAAAAATAAGAAAGAAAAATTATTGGTGTAGATGTGAAAAAATTGAAGAGAACATTTGTGCATTTCTAGAAGGAATGTAAAGAGATAATGCTACAGAAAAAGGCATGACAGTTACTAAAAAAAATTAAACATAGAATTATGTGATCCATCCATTTCACTTTTGAGTATATACCCCTGAGAAGTAAAAACAAGGATTCAGACAGATTGTTGTATGTTCATAGCAGCATTATTCACAATAGCAAAAGGTGGAAACATCACAAGTCCCATCCACAGATGGATGAGTGGATAAAAAAAAAAAAATTCACATAACATTAAAAAGGAAGAAATTTCTAACACATGTTAAAACATGGGTGAACCTTGAAGATATAATGCTAGGTGAGCTTGCCAGTCACAGAAGGACAAATATTTTGTGATTCTATTTATGTGAGGTGCCTAGCATAACTAAATTCATAGAGACAGTAGTGGAATGGCAGTTGTCAAAGTATGTAAAGAAGTGGGGATGGGAAATTAGTGGTTTATGAATATGAAGTTTCAATTGGGGAAGATAAAAAAGGCTCTGAAAGTGAATGGTGGGGCTGGTTGCACAACAGTAAAAATGTGCTAATTCCACTCAACTATATACACTTAAAAACAGTTAAAGTGATAAATTTTATGTTATGTATATTTCACCACAATAAAAAACCACACCAGTGAAATGCTCTTTAGTTACATTCCATACTAATGCTAATAACATGAGTGAAGATATTAGTTAGATAGGTGAATAGAACTTTATGGACTTTTCTTTGTTATTAACATAAAAATACATATTAGCAATGATAAATATCAGGAGAGGCTTTTTTTTCAGTTATACAATGAGCTGCTCTATAAATAGGAATGTGAAGGGTATTACAGTGACATTTGGCAGTAAAAGTTATTTGAGGAAGAAAGAATAGCATATATGAGCATGTGCAAATGCCATCAAACACAATATAGCCTGTTTTCTTAACAATTTAGTCTAGAGCAGTGGTTGGCAAACTCATTAGTCAACAGAGCCAAATATCAACAGTTCTTCTTCAAACTAGACTCTCCCAGGCCAAAAACCGACTTCTGCGCATGGGCCACGAAGTTTCAATCTCACTGTATGTGCGCCCACACGTGGTATTTTGTGGAAGAGCCACACTCAAGGGGCCAAAGAGCCGCATGTGGCTTGCGAGCCGCAGTTTGCCAACCACAGGTCTAGAGCACCCTAATGTGACCCCATCTCCTTAGTTCATGTGATAAAAGAGTAGAAAGGTGTCCCTGAACAAGCAGAGAAAGCTGCAGAAAACTTGCCCTAACAGAAGATGAGTCAGTTTATGTTTGCCAGATATACTTGCTACCTAAGGATTCTAAGTAGCTTCATTACGGTCACTTCATACTAATTTTGTCTCAGGGGAAAAGAAGAAAAATGATTGAATTAATGGTAATGGAGGGATACATTTCAGTGTTACAAAAATTAGTCCAAATAAATCTAAACTTATTTAAAATACATTTTTTGAACACATTATAAACAAATGAATGGTGAGTGATGTCAGAGGAATGACAATGTAAGAAATCCCCTTGGTCTCTCCCCCTTGAAGTTGCAACAACTTGAACAGCTATAATTCAACAAAAGATTCCCTGCTCAATGCAGAAATATGCCCGAAAGGTCCACATATTGAAACATCTGAAGGTGGACGAGTGGGAATGGAGGGGGAAGGGGAGCGGAGAGAAGGGCTTAGATGAGCCATAGAAGCAGCCCTGCTGCCTGGAGGCCACAGCAGAGCTCAGCCGGGAGAGGGAACAAATCCAGTTATGGCTAATGTTCCCTTCAGCTGTAGGGACCAGAGAGATTCCCTGGGCATTCCCGCAGAGATGAGTAGTGCGAGCTGTAGCTGACCCCAGCGACCTGGGCAAGGGCAGAACATGGGGGTGCTGCTGTGGCTGTTGAGCTCTCAGCAATTCAGGCAGAGAAACAAAGTCACAGATCTCTGCCGACCCATAGCCCATAGCTCGCTTAGGTCACCCTTGGTGTCAGGTTGAGGAGCACATTGTCTGGACATCTGACCACTGGTGCTACAGAATTGGTTTTTTCTCCCCGAGCAAAGGGTGCACTCTGTGGACAGTCAGTCCCAGGGTCAGCACCCAGGGACGTCCTGGCAGACACACAGACCAATGGAACAGAATTGAGAGCCCAAAAGAAAACCACATGTATTTGGGCAACTAATTTTTGACAAAGGAGCCAAAAATACACAATGGAGAAAAGAAAGTCTCTTCAATAAATGGTGCTGGGAAAATTGGAAAGCCACATGCAAAAGAATGAAACTAGATCACAGTTTGTGCTCAGGTACAGAAATTAATTCAAAATGGATTAAAGACCTAAGATATAAGATCTGAAACAATAACTTACATAGAAGAAAACAGGGACTAAACGTGTGGAGCTTGGCCTTAGAATTTGATCCCAAAAGCAAGGGAAGTAAAGGCAACAATAAATGAACGAGACTATATCAAACTAAAAAGCTTCGGTACAACAAAAGACAAAACAAAAAGGCACCTAACCAAATGGGAGGTGATATTTGGAAACAACAGTTTAGTTTGCAAACAAGGCATTAATAACCAAAAGTATAAAGAACTCATACAACTCAATACCAAACAAACAAACAATTCAATTTAAAAATGGGCAAAGGATCTGAACAGACACCTCTCCCAGGAAGACATAAAAATGACCAATAGACATATGAAAAGATGATCAACTTCACTCGCTATTAGGGAAGTACAAATCAAAACTGCAATGAGATACCAACCACCTCACACCTGTTAGAATGGTTATTATCAACAATATAGATAATAACAAGTGTTGGAGAGTTTGTGGAGGAAAAGAAACCCTCATTCACATCGGTGGGAATGGAAATAGTATGTGGTTCTTCAAAAAAATTAAAAATGGAGTTACCATATGGCCTAGCAATCTCTCTTCTGGGTATCTCCCTGAAAAACTCAAAAAACATTTATGCATAAAGATGTATGCTTCCCTTTGTTCATTGTATAATTAATCATGGTTGCCAAGACATGGAGACAACCAAAGTATTACTGATAGACAAATGAATGAAGACGATGTGGTACATAAATACAATAGAATACTACGCAGCCATAAGAAAAGATGATGACAACATGTGACAACATGAATGGACCTTGAATATATTATGCTAAGTGGAATAAGTCAGTTAGAAAAACACTAAGAACCATGTGATTTCACTCATATGTGGGATATGAAACTGAAACTCATAGAGCATATGGTTACCAGAAATAAGGGAGTGGGGAGCAGTGAAATGTAAAGGGAGCCACCTCAATGGTGATGGAAGATGATTTGAGTTTGGACGGTGGGCACACAAAGCAATATGCAGGTCATGTATCGTAGAAATGTACACTTGAAATACATATGATCCTATTAACCAATGTCACCAATAAATTTAATAAAATAAATAATTGAATGAATGATTAAATGATTTTATAAACAAAAGACATTAAAGGTAATTACTATATTCTTATCACTATTCTATTGCACTGCATTAAAACTATCCTATTCTCCAGAAGAGCTTAAAGTTATCAATATATGGCATACTATGAAAAAACATAATATACAGCAAAGGAACTAAAACACAAGTTGTGGTGTTGTTTTGGGGTTTTGTTTTTTGTTTTGTTTTTGAGGTATTAGTAGATTTACCAAATAAGTGGCTAAAAGGGAATGAAATCAAATATATTCATTATATAAATAACAAAAATACAAATAATACACAGTTGCAAAGATGGTAATATTAAATAAGATATGCTATTTCTTAAAGCAGTTTAAACAAAGGGTACAGAACATAGAAAATTATAATCATAGTGGAAGAATTTAAAAAATATGGTTTATTTTGTTTCCTCTATGCCATAGCACCGATCTTCTTTATATGTTTCATTTAATTGCCATACAATTATATGAGGTAGATGCTTATTTTATCTCTGTCTTTAAATATTATAAAGTTGAGGGGATGGGGAATCAAATAGCAATAAAGCTAGCCAAGCAATGAATACCGACTTCACCTGAAGCAGTCTAACTATAAAGCCTGGATACTTAAATATTAAGTGAATAGGCTACCTGGAAAAAATGTCATGAAGTCTAAATTCTACCACTGTAAGAATGTTAGTTTGCACATCTATTAGGAAGTCAAAGAAAGGTTGTCAAATATTTCCGGTACTCCAAAATAGAAAGCTTCATACTCTCCCCATACTTGAATTATGAAGCGAGAATGGTGAATTCAGAGATGTTAGTCTGCACGTTTAACAATGGGTGTGAGCTTCTAATGATAATAAGCAAGGGGAGATAAAAAGTTTCAAAGCATAAATATCAAAGCACAATTTTTACATATCCAAATTATAAAACAGGTCCACAGATTTTAGGTTATATTTATTAAAACAATAATAAGAAATAGATAACTGGGTTGGGAATCTAGTGTCAATGAACTTGTAAGTCCCTGGTACTGGGACAATAAACTATTTCAACATTGTTGCTAATAAGAAATTTCAGATCTTGTTTCTTGATGCTGGGTTCTAAGTCAACTAATTAATAAATGAGGCAGAATCAATGCACATGGTAGCCTGGTAATTTGGTAATATTGACTAGTATTTATCAAAATGGGAATTCATGAACTCAATTTTAACAGACAGCAGACTTCATGATATTAACTTATTTAAGAAATACACTCCTCCTCTATCAAAATTTCTCCAGAAAATGGGTCAGCCTTAATACTAAAATTAGAGCCTTCGCACCAATTCAAGTTCGTTTGTTGAGACATTTTGCTCAATATCGTTTAATATTTAAATATTATTTCTACTCCTTTATCTAAATGAACAATAATCATATAATTTGATTGCATTAAAGAGGAGATAGAACATTGATCACCTATTCTATGAAATCACAGCTACACACATAATCAAATGGCTTCAAATTGCCAGGTATATACTGGACATCATTAAGTTCTCTGGAAATTTTTTCTCTATTACTCACTTTTCTTTTTCCTCTTCCTTTACTGTATACTCTGTATTTGTAATTACCCTCTAAAAAACACATACCTAAGAGGAAATTAATTTGTTCTCCAACATTTAATAAATAAAAAAGCTGAAACAACTTCTCAAATTAGAATTTTTGGGATTTATAGACATCTAATAAATAAAATACCTTTCTGGTGATAAATGCAATTCAGTTTGTGAGAGTGACAGCAGTTATTGTCCTTACATTATCCCCATTTATTCTTGAACCAATTCTTTTATTGATTGATCCAACTAAAATTAAGCAACTTTGACCATTAGTATCCTAAGAACATGTTCGCGTATTTTCTTGGTCCTTACTCCATACACAATGGGGTTGAGAAAAGGAGGCACCAAAAGATACATATTTGCAATAAAAATATGGACATGTGCAGGCACATGTTTCCCAAAACGGTGAGTGAAAATGGAAAAACCTGCTGTGGAGTAGAAGACAAGAATAACACAGACGTGGGATCCACACGTGCCCAGAGCCTTGAAGCTAGCGTCTCGCGACGGCAGGCGGAACACAGAGCGCAGAATAAAGGCGTAGGACACAGCAATGAGAATCGCATCACACGAGCCGATGATTGTAGCCATACTGAGGCTGTAACGTTTGGTGGCTCCTGTGTCCATACACGCCAGCTTCACCACAGCCATGAACTCACAGTAGGTGTGGGCAATTCTTCGAGTCCTGCAGTAGGGCAGCTGTTTGAGCAGGATGGGGTGTGGAGAAAAGAAGGCTACGCCCCGAATCACCACAACGATACCCATTATAGTGATGTGAACGTGGGTGAGAATGGTGCTGTGGCGCAGTGGATGACAAATGGCCACATAACGGTCAATGGCCATGGCCAAAAAGAAGCCTGATTCCATGGCAGTAAAGCTGTGGATGAAGAACATTTGGGCCAAGCAGGCATCAAAGGCAATGTCATGGGCTCCAAGCCAGAAGAGACAGAGCATGCGGGGCAGCGTGGACGTGGAGAGGA
Source organism: Myotis davidii (assembly GCF_000327345.1). Taxonomy (NCBI): domain Eukaryota; kingdom Metazoa; phylum Chordata; class Mammalia; order Chiroptera; family Vespertilionidae; genus Myotis; species Myotis davidii. The sequence goes on along the minus strand of NW_006299595.1, from coordinate 83,940 downwards.
CCAGGTCAGTGACCGACAGCATGCATAGGAAGAGGAACATGGGCTCGTGGAGGCTTCGCTCTGCCCTCACCACAGCCAGGATGGTCACATTCCCCACCACAGCCACTATGTACATGGAGCAGAAGGGAATCCCAATCCAGACATGCAGGTGCTCTAGTCCTGGGATGCCCATCAGCAAGAAGGTGACAGGGGAGGGAAGAGAAGTATTGAGAGGAAGCATGATGAGTTTTTCTTTGACTTTTATCAGTGCTTCTGAAGATAAAGTTGCTATGTCAAGATGATCACAACCAGATGCTTGAAACATATGGAGATTTTGTTCAGAAGGGCCATTAATGATGTGTTGTTAAAAACAATTCAAATTCATAATTTGGAGTAACGTCACTAGAATCAGATTAATAAAATTAGCAATAACATACCAAATAATTGTTTTCGGAAATATAGAAGGATAATGCTTATATCATTTCAGAACCTATTAGTCACTTTGTCCTTTCATTTCCAGTAAAATATTCCATCTGCAATCATACTTGTCCTTAATTCAACAAATATTTATTGAGAAGTTATTATGCTTCTCCTTTAAGCTCTCATAGGAGTGAATTTTCCATAACTGGCAGTGATCACATCAGAGGCCTTGTGAAAATCGTAGAGCATTATTTAAAAGACCCTTAAGTGGGATTAGAAATAAGTGGTCTCTGTCCCTTTCTGTCTGAACATGATATTGAAGTATTTGACATAGCTTTTGAAATAGGATTAACTCAAAATGCATCTTCAGCCTTTCATTTTCCCCTCTGCAGCTGTGATTAATCTGACAAATAAAATATTCTGGTTTATTTTTTTATTATTTTCTTCTATCATGTTCCCTGAAAGTAGGCATATATTAAGTTCTTTTATATCACTATATCTTGTTAAAGATAATTTATTTCTTAACATTAACGCCACTCACTACCTTCTCATCTTCATTGTCTTAGACAAAGATAATTTCACTGTGCAGATAAATCCTGTGCCTTTTCAGTTGTTGATCCAGAAACCCACATTCTAAACCATGCACAGAAGTCTACTCATGGGATTGGTAAATTGACCCAATGATGTCAAATCTCCATGGCAGAGATTCCCTGGAATAAAGTAGTTGAGCATGAAACAGAAAGAGGAAAAGTTAAAAAAAAAAAAAAAAAGGACCCTTCAGTCACCACAAATGCTTCAGTTGTAGAGGAAATCTTGGCTACTAATTTCCTGTTTTTCCCATCTACCCTCAAGGCAGTACTTGGTACTTGGATAGTACTATCATTAACACTTAAGGAAAATCTACTTTCTCTGTCTCAAACCAATTGTTATACAGTAAATATAATAGGCATCAATAAGAACTTGCATAGAGATACCTATGCTTTCCAGAATCATGCCAACACACTTACCTTCTCCAAATACCATTAACTAGAGGAATATTATCTAGGTTTATATATTTACATTTCTGGGCGTTATTAAGTGAAAAACACTTGGATAGTGCAAAGATGGCTTTTTAAAACAAACTATTTAGATTTAAATAAATAATGACACTTTAACTTTATTCAGGTAATTTATAAGGCAAAAACTTACCTCAAAATGGGAAGATAGAATGAATTATGTAGAAGTGAAATTAAGAAATAAAATTTAATTTAGTCAAGAAAAACGTTCTTGAATAGACAGCACTTATGTTGGAATGTAAAGAATATATGACTTTAGCCCATGGGATTTTAATATAGATGAATAGGTATTGATATATCTATTTTTCTATCTATCATCAATCTATCTACATATGCACACACATAAAGGAATATAAATAGAGTTCAATCAGGAAGGACAATCATGTTGTAATGAATTAAAATCTAATGTAATTGGGATGCTAAGATTACAAGAAGATAGATCCAAGTGAGATGAGAAGGGCCCCACATATTCATGTATAATCATATAAACAATAGAAAATTTTATAATCCAATCTCTAGATTAAAGGCTGTCACTCAGGTATTCAATAAGCATATGTCAGAGCAAATATAATACAGAGCACTACAAGAACATATTTGTAAAGTGAACACACATACATACACTAGTTTCCAAAACACTTTTTTTGGTACAAACATGCATGATATAATCTATGTGATACCTTCTTCCTAAAAATACCAACCTGTAGTTGAGTCCAAACATTATAAGGCATTCATATTTTTGTTCCTTCACAAAATGAAATATGGTCAAAATGAGAGATCATTTTTACTTCTATTATATCCTTAAATAAACTTTTGCTTCCTAGAATCTAATTTTGTATTCATTTCATCCATAGAGAATGAGAAATGATCATGTCCTCTGTTTCAAAGGATCATATCTCTTCCCTTGAATCTAAGTCAGTTGTAAAATTAAAAAGATGTATTTGAGGGAGTCCCACATACTCTAAAAAATTATTTAGGTCACTCAGCCTATCTCTTTCTCTACATCCCTCTCCAGTTTCATAACAGCCTTAATTAGCTCAGAGAGAAACTGATTCAGAGCAAAGAAGCAACCTAAAAATGGAGCTTCTATATGTAGAAACACCAATGTAGTAATCTCAGAGGAAAAGCAGGAATAACACCTGACACAAGCAGGTCCTTATGGAGTCATTGGAAGAAGGGGGAGTGTTTGTATTATTGGTAATTCATAATCTTCTTAATTTTAGGGATAGTTATGTACCTGTGCATTCCCTTAGGTTTATAGCTATCCCTCAGTATTTTGAGTAATTTATCAAGCAGTTAAGAGTACAAATCCTAAAGGGAACTGAAAAGACACAGAAGACATTCTTTTTTCTTAAATATGTCAACTATATTCAAATATCAACTTGAGACATAAACCTTGCAGGTAAGAAGAGAGTTGAAAGATATATTTGAAGTGTTTGGGAGGGGGGATAAAAAATTCTGTATCTGTCAAAACTACCCTTCCAAAATGAGGAAAAGATTAAGGTATTTTCAGAAAACAAAAGCTAAAGGTGTTTATTACCACTAGACCTGCTCTATAAGAAATACTAAAGGGAGACCTTTATGTTGAAATTAAAGGAAGCTAGAGAGTAACTCAAAAGTATACAAAAATAGAAAGTTCTTCAGTAAAGATAAATACATATACAAATAGAAAAACCAGCATTATCATAATTTGGGTTCATAACTCCACATCTTATACTTCTACAGAATTCAAAAGACAAAAGCACAAGCAAAATTATAAATCTACTAGAGGCCCGTTGCAGGGGGATTCCTGCAAGAATAGGGCTTCGCTCCCGTCTCTGTGGCTCCTACCCCACCTGTCTCTGTGGCTCCTACCCCGCCCATCTCCGGGGCTCCTACCTTGCCCTTCTCTGCGGCTCCTACCCCGCCGATTTCCACTACCTCAGCTCCGTTGCTTGGCTTTCTTCTACAGTGTCTTCAGTCTTCGCTTCCAGCCAGTATATGCAAATTAGCCACCATCTTTGTTGGCGGTTAATTTGCATACCACACCGAATAGCCAATGAGAGGCATAGCGAAGATACAGTCAATTACCATGTTTGTCTATTATTAGATAGGATGTGAATGGGTACACAATACATAAAGATGTAATTTGTCACATTAATAACCAAATGTGGGAGTAGAACTCCAAAGGAGTACAGCTTTTAGTATGTGATTGAAGCTAAGTTGCTATCAATTTTAAATATATTGTTATTAAATTAGGATGTTATGTGTAATTCCTGTGCTAACCAAAAAGAAAATATAAAATATGCACAAAAGGAAATGACAAGGACTCAGAAGGTATCATTACACATATCAACTAAACACAAAGGAATGCACTATGGGAGGGAATGAAGGGCAAAATGTTATAAGACATACAGAAAACAAAAATGGCAATAGTAAGTCCTTCCTTATGAGTAATTACTTTAAGTGTAAATGCTTTAAACTCTCTGGTCAAAACACATAGAATGTCAGAATGAATTAAAACACCAGGATGTAGACTTCAGTTTACCAGTTTGGCAAGTGAGAAGTTGGAACTTGACACTTTGCCTTAATGGTAAAAATTTGAACTAATTGAAAAATCAACAACTCCTCTTAATCTGTAAGACAGGGTGATCTGCTGCCGCCAAAATTAAAGAAATCAATAAGTGAAGATAAAAAATCACAATTTAACAGAGCAGAAATCTCCATAAGAAACAGTGCCAAGGCAGGAAAGTGAACTGCTATTAACTAATTGCTGGAGGCTTAGTGAAGGCAAGCCTGAGAGATAAACTCTAGGGCAGTGGTTCTCAACCTTCCTAATGCCGCGACCCCTTAATACAGTTTCTGATGTTGTGGTGAGCCCCAATTTCATTGTTACAAATTGAACATAATTAAAGCATAGTGATTAATCACAAAAACAATATGTAATTATATATCTTTTTTCTGATGGTCTTAGGCGACCCCTGTGAAAGGGTCATTTGACCCCCAAAGGGGTTGCGACCCACGGGTTAAGAACAGCTGCTCTAGGGGGACCCAGTCATTGCTGAGTCTTACAATTTTGAGTTTTGTCTCCAGGAGCTCACTATGTCCTCTGAATGATACCACAGAAAAATCTGCTCATGCTTTTGGCAGGGTGAGGGGAAAGGAACCATTTTGAAAAACACCTAGTCTACCTGCTAGATTTTTTTAAAAGGAAGAGAGGAGAGAGAAGGAACGAGAGAGAAAGGGAGAGAGAGAGAGGGAGAGAGAGAGAGAGAGAGAGAGAGAGAGAGAGAGAGAGAGAGAGAGAAGAGAAAAACAAAGAGAGAGAGAGAGAGAGAGAGAGAATAGAAAAACATCAATTGATTGCTTTCCACTCACACAGACCAGGGATGAAACACACAACCTGAGTCTGTGCCCTGATTAGGAATCAAACCCACCACCTTTTGATGTACAGGATGACACTGCAACCAACTGAGCCACACCAACCAGGGAACCTACTAGGTAATAATCTACTATACTAAGTAAACTTGATAAAATACACTAAATCTTACACATGAACTTCTATATTCATTATTTTACTGTAGTCTTGACATAAAAAGAGCTGATTAATGTAAAATATATAAAATTGAAAATAGATAATATATGAACAGTTATCTGAATATGATAAATATGCTATAAGATGCAGTAGAGAATAACACCTTTTTTCTATTCAATATATGATGCTGAGTAAATGAAATATTCATATGGGAAAAAATTAACCTTGATTCCAACCTCACACCATGGAGGAGTAGCAGAGTTTTCCAACCCAAAATATACCTCTGTGAGATACTGGTTATTTTAAACTAGCTATTTTTAAGAAACAAGAGATTCAGGAAAAACCACTGACCTTGCCCTTAACTGCCTGAAAGTATTTAGAGACCTGCTCCAGCAAGGAAGCTGCCATAGATAAGGATAGTTTAATGTGAACTAGTGTATGATAGATATAGTGAGGAATCTAGAAGGCCCTCAACATCTAGGAACCTAGAAGGAACCTAGATCAACGTCTTCTCTGTGTCTCATTGTTAGAGATGGTACAACAAAAACATTTATCAACATTAGAATGTCAAAATCTGTAGAGAATTTTAAATAATATGTATTCATTTCAAAGAGAGAATATGCCTGGAAGCAAGGTCTCAGCTGACTGAGGAATATGCTTTGGAGAATAATAGCTTGCAGTTTCTTTTATGCATTTGAGGTTCAGGAGAGAACATAAGGAAGATTGCATGAAGGTGGATGACAGCAAAGTGGAGATTGGATTACTAACCAGTTAAGAATATGAGTCTCAGGGTCATGCTTTAGTAGGAGGGGTTTGAAAGGAGGCATTTCAAAAGGCATGTCCAACTAGATTCACAGAAACAGTGAACAAGGCTTGCTTAAGGCAAATATGTCTTTTATTGAAGACGTTATATATTCCATGGTGACTTTATATATATATATATCTGAAAGTGACCCATAATTTGAGATTTCCTGGTTCTTATTTCTTGGAATCAACTCAGAGGTACTAAGTATTTCCTGGCTACCTGCCCTCAGGCAAGGGTTTTCTTTTTCCCATAAAAGAGAGCTGGGTTTCAGCATGTAATGACCTCTCTAGGGCAAGGTCTGAAAATTGCACTGGGATCATTAAGATTCTAAAGCCAAGAAAAGCAACAGCTAATGACAGTCCATGAAAGACACTTAGTAGCTAATACCTTTCAGAATCCAAAGCCTGGCAGAAAAGGGCTCTTCCATCCACTGATTCTACATTCTCGCCAGCTATCTGTTTCCTGGGTAAGTTTCTTCTCCAGGAATTGGGGCCTGTGTGTTGCTCAGAGTTTCTAAATGC
>NW_006299595.1:74741-77639 GCF_000327345.1 Myotis davidii | reverse complement strand
ACCCATGGTGATAGGGTGATGGGGATGGGGGTTTCCTCCTTGTGTCTCCTCCTTGTGTGGGGGATTAAGGTGCTTAAGCCAAGGCTTTCCTAGGGTGTCCACAGCAAAGGCAAGGTAGAGAAGGGGGAACACTTTAGGATTAGCTAGTCTGAATAATTTGGATGGACTTTGAGTATAGGAGTGGCTTCTACTTGCCTGGTACCTAGAATGATTAAGACAGATGACTACTGCCTCCTGGAGTGCATGGACAGATAAAGGGGGTATGGATTGGTTTGTTTGCTCAGCACAGCTATGCTCCTGGCTGGGACCTTTGCTATCTCTAAGAATATTCTAGCCCAGATAGGGAGGGGCAGTCTCTCCCCAGGGAGAAAGGTGTTTTAAGATGTCAAAAACCACAATATACAAAAAATTACATACATATTTATGATATGTACATATATACATATATACATATATCATATATACATATATGTACATATATAATATATAAGGTGATATATTATATATTTATATAATATAGGCAATAAAATATCATACATTTCTCACAGCAATATTTTTTCTCACATATCTCCTCCGACAAGGGAAACAAAATTGGCATTTGTTTTGTTTTAATATATTTTTATTGATTACAGAGAGGAAGGGCGGGTGAGAGAGAGATAGGAACATCAATGATGAGAGCGAATCATTGATTGGCTGCCTCCTACAGGGCCCACACTGGAGATTGAGCCCACAACCCAGCATGTGCCCTGACCAGGCATTGAACCGTGACCTCCTGGTTCATAGGTTGACACTCAACTACTGACCCACACTGGCCAAGCTAATTGTAGCAAATTTGACAGAAGAGGAAAGTGCAGTGAATTAAATAATCTTGATCCTGCATCTCTCAGTCACAAACTCTCCTTTGGCATGTCACCTTTTTCCTTCTTATGCAAGTTATAAGAAGATAGATTATACTCATGTCATTTAGCAATAGAAGAGATGCAAAGATGATCTATTACTATCTTCTTAATTATATTTGAAGAAAACTCAGAACTGGCACATTCCAGTTATATAGTGGCAGAGCAAGATGAAAATAAGGTTTCAGCTTCCTTTTCTAATGTTTTCCTACAAAGTAGCTCTAATATTGCTTAGTTTATTAAAAATAAGAGGAGATGATCTTGTGGTTTGGAAAGTGTGTGTGTCTGCAGTTTGAGCAGGAGAACTTTAAAAAATATAAGCCAAAGCTAGATGCATCCTGTTACTTAAAGAGCTTTGGTGTCTGGTCTTGTTGCTGCTGTAACTACAACTCAGATCTTGTCCCCTGAAATACAGTCTATTCTTTATTTAGGGCATTAAAACCTCATTTGTTTGTTTTTCTGTCTGTGTTTTTTTCTTTTTCTTTTGTCTCTTGTTTCTTACTTTACCCTGTCTCTATCTCCACTTAAGATTTCTTTTTATTCCTTTTTCTTTCTCTTTCAAGGAGTCCAGCAATTAACACTCTCTGATCTGATTACCATAGAAAGACAAGTTGCATAAAATGCATGCTTTGGATGTGTTAGAAGCTATTTTTAAAAATCTAAACACTTTTAGAAAACTGCTTTCCCTATTTACATGTTTTCCATCTACCAAGTAAGACTTTTATGGGGAATATGATTATTTTTCAGGTGAAGTGGCTAAATCAATTTAAATAAGTGAAATACTAGTATGTTGACTCTACCAAGGTCTCCACATCACTAGAGGTCATTTCATCTGCTACATGAATGCCCTGTCATATAGATCAAATTGAGGACAGTTATTCTGTTCCAGAACTTTCATCATCTCATGGATTTTTGATTTTTTCTTCAGAAAGTTTCCTCATTTCTGAATTTTGTTTTAGACGTCCTTAAGAAGGTAGTAATGTGTCTCTGTCTCCACAAAAGTTCTCTAAAAGTTCTGACAAACACTAGCTACCAAAAATTAAGTAAATACTTTCTTCCATACTTTGCACTGAATTTTTCATGTATAAACTTATTTAGCCCTTCCAATAATTCAATGAATTAATTGATATTATTATTCCCATGTATAGTTACATAGGCTAAAGAAATGTGAACAAGATTCCATGTGAGATAAATGCGTAGATCCAGCATTAAATTATATTATATTTCCAAATTCCTATCCCATGACTTTAAATACTGGCTTTTTGTTGTTGGTTGGTTGGTTTGTTTTTTATGAGAGATCAGTCAGATGCAGCCACAAGAAAAGACAGAGGAAAGGCTTAGGAAAATAAGGTCATTAAACCAACAGGTCCTAAAGACAGGAGGCACAGCAGGCCTTGCAGGATCAAATAAAAACCACCAAGGTGATAGGGTGATGGGGGTGGGGGGTTGAGACACAAGGAGGAGATGGGGGTGGGGGATTAAGGTGCTTAAGCCAAGGCCTTTCCTAGGGTGTCCACAGCAAAGGCAAGGTAGAGAAGGGGGAACACTTTAGGATTAGCTAGTCTGAATAATTTGGATGGATTATGATATGTACATATATACATATATACATATATAATATACAAGGTGATATATTATATATTTACATAAATAATGTTATATATTTTATATTATATACTTATATAAAGTAGTATGCTATATACTTTATATTATATAAACATATACAGATATTATATAATAAATATTAATTTATATGTTTTATAATACACAAACTATACTATATAGAAGAAAAGTAATTTGATGAATTCATCATCATCTGTTATTGTGTACTTGGAGCTAAATTTTACTTTTATTCTTACATTGTCAGACAATTTATAAATAATCATGTAGGATATATCATCTTTTATATATCAAAGCTATGACCTTTGTCTGTTCATGTCACAATAACAAAATATATCCATATTTATTACCGTCACTTCTAGAGAAACCACCTTCCTAATCT
>NW_006299595.1:67190-74600 GCF_000327345.1 Myotis davidii | reverse complement strand
GAGGGGGGTGGGGGGTTGAGACACAAGGAGGAGATGGGGGTGGGGGATTAAGGTGCTTAAGCCAAGGCCTTTCCTAGGGTGTCCACAGCAAAGGCAAGGTAGAGAAGGGGGAACACTTTAGGATTAGCTAGTCTGAATAATTTGGATGGACTTTGAGTATAGGAGTGGCTTCTACTTGCCTGGTACCTAGAATGATTAAGACAGATGACTACTGCCTCCTGGAGTGCATGGACAGATAAAGGGGGTATGGATTGGTTTGTTTGCACAGCACAGCTATGCTCCTGGCTGGGACCTTTGCTATCTCTAAGAGTATTCTAGTCCAGATAGGGAGGGGCAGTCTCTCAAAAGGGAGAAAGGTGTTTTAAGATGTCAAAAACCGCAATATACAAAAAATTACATACATATATGAAGAAAAGTAATTTGATGAATTCATCATCATCTGTTATTGTGTACTTGGAGCTAAATTTTACTTTTATTCTTACATTGTCAGACAATTTATAAATAATCATGTAGGATATATCATCTTTTATATATCAAAGCTATGACCTTTGTCTGTTCATGTCACAATAACAAAATATATCCATATTTATTACCGTCACTTCTAGAGAAACCACCTTTCCTAATCTCATTTTATATGGTCAGCAAAGGGAATTTCTTTTCACAAAATTTCTAATTATTTTAGTATATATCTCTTTATTGCCTTAGATATAGTCTATTGATGAATGTAGCTACTAAAGCTCACAGAACAAAATCTCCTTCTCTTCATCAACTTTTAAAGTATTTTATTACATTGGGGACATTAAAGTTATTTCCAAGTGTATATATTCCTACTGACTGTGAACCTGTTAATTTTTTTCTATAATTTGACAGCAGTAATCTCTCTAGTTTCCCTTTAAAGAAAAATATACAAAGTCCCGTTTACAGTGGTACTCCCTATTCAATGTATTTGGCTATTAAAGAAGATAAAACTTTTGAATGATGGTAAGCTTGTAGAATGGTTAATGAAAAAGAAAAAGGGGTATATAAAGTTTCTTAAGCTTTAGTGAATAGATTTCTAAGGAAAAAGTTGAAATGTTATAAAAATATCAGAAGTTTGAAGTGAGTATGAAGTGAAACAATATAATAAGAAACTTCATTTCAATATGTTTTTATTGCCAACTCATAGCTTTAAAATGAAAGACAGCACCTTGGTTATGTTGAACTTCATTATAAATAGTAGCATGGCCCATAGCCAACTCTACCCTTTTGTATATGAAACACATTAATATCATCAATATATTTAAGCTATAAGGTTTAGCCAATAGGTCAGTTTATATATGTTATTATTCTATCCTAATTGATTGTGCCTTTAACTCAACTGACTTTTTTCCTATCTTCTCAACTTTTTGTCTCATATAAGATCTTTGAGTACTTACGTCACCTTCGACCCCCTTCTGTTACACAACCACTGTTAAATCGAGCAGACCGTAATTATCTTACTAAATCAAATATGCTCCTCTACTATGGATAAAAGTAACTCCAGATCATTTCCAAGAACCGGGATAATGAGACTGCACATAGGCATATCAACCAATATTTGCTGAAAGAACAAACTTCTTCACTCCCTCATCTGAGAGTCAATTTGTTAAATTTGTGGGGAGGTATTTTGATTCCTATTCTAGGGAAAATGGAAAGATTTGGAAAGGCTGCCACTATTTGGGGATCTGAGCTTTGAATAAAAAGATCATTTGCAAGAACCGGGATAATGAGACTGCACATAGGCATATCAACCAATATTTGCTGAAAGAACAAACTTCTTCACTCCCTCATCTGAGAGTCAATTTGTTAAATTTGTGGGGAGGTATTTTGATTCCTATTCTAGGGAAAATGGAAAGATTTGGAAAGGCTGCCACTATCTGGGGATCTGAGCTTTGAACAAGGCTATGAAATTATGGACCTAGTTCACCATTTTAAGTGTCATAGAGAAATTTTGCCTAATCTGAAGTGTGTCTGAAGTTAGGAGGTGGATAATAGACAAAAAAAAAAGAGGAAAAAAAAAAGGGTAGTCATCTGTGATACCACCCGAGAACACTTCATTAACCAGCAAGATCAATGCTGCTAGAATCAAAATTTCCATTTCTATAATTTCTAGGTGATAAACACTGGATTTACCTTCCTCACCCACAAACACCCACATTGACTTTGGAAAAAGATATCCAAGCATTCTATTCTGATACTGACTTAAATGGATTCCCAAAGACTCAAAGTTATGTGGCTACCTTTTCATCATGTTTTTCATGCTCTAGGAGAAAAGGTGAGGAAAATTCCCTTCTTTCTTCCTATCCATAATTTTTTCTCTGAATAGGTAATGCTGTCAGTGAGGAAAGGATTTACCAACCTGATGGAATCGACCAACATGTCATATCTGAACCCAAAGACAGTGATCCTGATTGGGATCCCTGGACTAGAGCATGTGCAGTTTTGGATTGGATTTCCCTTTTTGGGTTTATGCCTAGTGTCTCTGCTAGGGAACATTTTCTTGTTAATCATCATCTCTACGGAACTCAGTCTTCACCAGCCCATGTACATCTTCCTGGCAGTGCTGGCAGCCACTGACCTAGGTCTCTGCGTAGCCATTGCTCCAAAGATGTTGGCCATCTTCTGGTTTGGCTCCTGTTCCATGGCATTTGATGCTTGCCTTACCCAGCTCTTCTTCATTCATGCCTTGCAGGGTATGGAATCTGGCATCCTGTTGGCCATGGCCTTTGACCGCTATGTTGCCATCTGTAATCCTTTGAGGCACACATCCATCCTCACACCTTTCTTTCTAGTTCAGTTGGTACTGATGCTGGCAATCCGGGCAACGGTGCTTGTTGGGATTTTACCCATTCTGCTTAAACGACTGCAGCTTTTCCAGTCTGTGGTTATTGTCCATTCCTACTGTGAGCACATGGCTGTGGTCAAGCTGGCTGCAGAAGATGTCCATATTAACAAGTCATATGGGCTCTTTGTAGCTTTTGCAATTCTGGGATTTGACATGATCTTTGTCTTCATCTCCTACATTCTAATTTTTCAAGCTGTTTTTCACCTTCCCCAGAAAGAGGCACGACTTAAAGCATTCAACACTTGTACTGCCCATATTTTTGTCGTCCTGGAGTTTTATATTCTTGCCTTTTTCTCCTTCTTCAGCCACCGTTTTGGACATGTGCCACCCTATGTCCATATCCTATTGTCTACCATCTATCTTCTTGTGCCCCCTGCCCTTAACCCCGTTGTCTATGGTGTGAAGACCAAAGAGATTCGCAGGCGGGTTGAACAGATTTGTACTCTGAAGCCTGACACCCAAGAGTGATCCAAAAATAATACGAAATAGGAAATATATGTATTTATTTGTTTAAGATGAAAACTCCTTGCACTATGTATACGCGTGCACTATGTACAAGAACCAGTGGTGGAGGAGGACTCAGTGCCTGACATCTGAGAGGAAAAGAAGCCTTTATCCAGACCTGGAGTCTCCTTCAAACACTATTAGCAACTGCTGGAAGGACTCCCAGGGAGCACTTCACAGGTGGGGCCAAACAACCAACAGAACTTTGAGACAAAATAAAATAAAAAAGCATAAGCTGTTATTTAAAGCCTCCAAGTGTTGGGTTGTTGTATTACACAAAAATATTTAAATATAAGGAACAAACGGTGAAGAATTGGATTTTGCAGTAACAAAGGTCTAAAGCATGCGGCATTTGCTTTGAGAGTAGATGGACAGAAGCTTAAAGGTTACCAATGTTAATGAAGGCTTTAACTCAGTGGTTCTCAACCTTCTGGCCCTTTAAATACAGTTCCTCATGTTGTGACTCAACCATAAAATTATTTTCGTTGCTACTTCATAACTGTAATGAATGGTAATTGCTACTGTTATGAATCGTAATATAAATTTCTGATATGCAGGATGGTCTCAGGCGACCCCTGTGAAAGGGTTGTTCAACTGCCTAAGGGGTCGAGACCCACAGGTTGAGAACTTCTGCTTTAAATAGAGTGACAACATTGTTACTATGTACCAGAGAATACAGGGATCTGTGCTTTGTGGTGGTGGAACAATTGACAAAACTATCACCTTTTTTAATGCAGAAAATAAAAAAATATATATATCTAATGAACATTTCAAGAAAATGTTGAGAGTACCTCATCTAATAAGATGTATAGAAAAAGATGAGTCAAGTAGGACTCAGAAAAACCATACAGGTTTATGATATTTCCGAGTTTGAACATAAAATGGTTTCTCATTGACTTTTTTCTAGGCATTATCTCCTCTTCTTTTTTAGGACACAAAGTTTTCTTTAATTATTTTTTTGTGGGGGAAGGAACACCACATTTCAACTCAATTAAGAAAAACATTTTTATTAGTGCAGAGGTTTTGTTTTTGTTTTTGTTTTTTACACTCATCATGCCATGAATTTATGGGGAGTGGGTTCCAGTAGCTCAGGCTCATTTCCATGGATTCTCACAAAGTGTGCTTCTCTGGGTGGAGCAGGCTGACACTTCCGTTGAACCTGATACACTCTTAAAGTAAGAGCTGGCCTCTGGAAAACCAGTATGCATGTTTTAAGATTCCTTATTATTCAAAAGTACTGCCAGGTTAGACTGAAAAGGACAGTGACAGCTCAAAAGAAAAAGAATCATTTGATACAGACCATTTCTAGCCTCGTAGCTTCTGCTTTTATCTTTTGAAGCCTCGAAACACCAGATTAGAAACCCAGACTAATTTTAGGGGGAGAGCCCAGGGAAGGAGTACGGAAGCACCCGGCTTGCCAGTGAAGAAGCCTAGTGAATGATGTCCATCCTTAAGAGCCTTCTGAGAATCCAGATGCAGCCCCTTTGTGTCATGCAACCATGTGAAGACATAAAGTGAGAATGTAAAATGAGCCAGTCAACACTCCACATGGTTTGTTTGTTACATAGCAAAAGGCAATCATAATTATTGGGAAGGAGAATTGTACTCAGGGAACACACTGGCCCACTGAAGTTGAAAAACATGTCCTACATAATATTCAGAAGTGGAGTTTAAGAGATTTCACTAAGAAAGTATCCCTCAAAGAGAAGAATGTTAGCCAATCAAACACAATGCTTTTTTCCTCCCTCCTTCCTCCCCTTTTTTCTTCCCTTTCTCTCTCCCTCTCTCTGTCTGTCCTTTCTCTTCCTCCTTTCTTTTTGTCCTGTCATCTTTCCTTCCTTTTTCATGCAACCATGTGAAGACATAAAGTGAGAATATAAAATGAGCCCAGTCAACACCACACATGTTTTGTTACATAGCAAAAGGCAATCATAATGATTGGGAAGGGGAATTGTATTTGAGGGAACACACTGGCCCACTGAAGTTGAAAGAACACTTCCTACATAATATTCAGAAATGGAGTTGAAGAGATTTCACTAAGAAAGTATCCCTCAATAGAGAAGAATGTTGGCCAATCAAACGCACTGCTTTTTTCCTTTCTCTTTCCTCCCCTTTTTTCTTCCCTTTCTCTCTCCCTCTCTCTGTCTGTTCTTTCTCTTCCTCCTTTTTTTTGTCCTGTCATCTTTACTTCCTTTCTTTTATTTTTAGCACATAAGCCAAATGTATAAGTTCACACATTCTTTTATATTTGTGTTGCTTCATCAAAGATGTTATTTGACCTATTCAACACATCTTTATTAAACTTATATTATATGCCATGGAAATTCTAGGTACTATGAAAACAAGTATAAACAAAATACTCATTTTAATGTAGAAAAAGATTGTGCAAAGAGGCAATTGTCATATTGTGTGATACGTGTTATTATTGACAAAGGAGAGAGGACATTGGAGATCATTGAAATGAATGTAACAGAGAATACAGAATAAAAAGAGGCAGGAGGTTAGGGAAGGAGGAAGTGTTGCCTAAGATGAGCCCTAAAAGCTGATAAAGAGCATGTGGTTGTTGAAAGGATTAATCAAGAAACAGGGCTCTAACTCAGCAGGGGCTAAGAAAAGAAAGCTCCTTCTGCAAACCTAAGCCTGGCACAAGCATGCTCCCCTTGAGTGGTTATTTTACAGAAATTCCTGAAGACCGTAACGCCTGAACAGCCCCCAGGAGCAAGGAGGGGCGGGGGCACCAGCAGAAAGACAAAGGGCAAGGCCTTAAAACTACAGCTGGGGTCCAGGTCCCAGATAAGACTGTCAGCTGAAGCCCCGTCTGCAGCTCTCCCTGAGCACATAAAAAGCCTGTTCCCTCCCCATTCACCACTGACTCCTTTCTCAGACACAGTCCACCTGCACCCAGGTGCCTTGAATAAATACCTTTTTGATTACACTGAGCCTTGAGTCAGTTCTGTGCGACCAGGATCCAACTCTGAACCTTTCAGTTGTAGCATTCCTTGAGTGGAGTTATTTTACAGAAATTCCTGAAGACCATAACTCCTGAACAGCCCCCAGGAGCAAGGACGGGGGGCAGAGGGGGAACCAGCAGAAGGACAAAGGGCAAGGTCGTAAAACTACAGCTGGGGGCCAGGTCCCAGATAGGACTGTCAGCTCATTCTGAGAGGAGTTATTAATGTATTTGAGTAAATTTATGTATCTGAAAATTGGTCCAGCCAAACTGTGAAAAGGCTAATAGTGTTTTGTATATTTATTGATATAATTGATATGTACATCAGATATATGTATGCACACATGTTCTTATGAATATGTATAAACATGCATATGGTAGTTGCAGCTCTCCCTGAGCACATAAAAAGCCTGCTCCCTCCCCATTCACCACTGGCTCCTTTCTCAGACACAGTCCACCTGCACCAGGTGCCTTGAATAAATACCTTTTTGATTACACTGAGCCTTGAGTTGGTTCTGTGCGACCAGGGCCCAACTCTAAACCTTTCAGTTGTAGCACTGAGAGGAGTTATTAATGTATTTGAGTAAATTTATGTATCTGAAAATTGGTCCAGCCAAACTGTGAAAGGGTTAATAGTGTTTTTGTATATTTGGATATAATTGATATGTACATCAGATATATGTACGCACACATATTTTGGTGAATGTATAAATATGTATACACATGAGTATGGTAGTGGTTAGAGAGAGAGGAAGAGAGAGAGAGTGATGTTTATAAACAAATAAGATGAGTGGAGGTATGTATCTGGAATAAAAAGCATGTATATTTGTGCATGGGTGTATGAAATAAATATCACCTGTGTCATATTTGTTTCAGGTAGAGCTGGGGATATCTAGATTATGAACTTTAGGGATAGGGAAATGGCCATAATTTACATGCAAATATCCCTTGGTTTATGAGCTGGTGTTTAATAGCATTTTTAAAAAACTAAGACAAGATTTTAAGATCTGCTTATGTGTAGTGCAAAAATCAATTTCTGGGCATGGCACATGCCTTTCAAGAAATGTCAGTGTAAAAGGAATGGCAAGGCATG
>NW_006299595.1:65697-66486 GCF_000327345.1 Myotis davidii | reverse complement strand
AGCTTGGGGAATGTGTGGATGAAGGGAAGAAAATAAAAAAAATTAAGAATATCAAGGTTTTAAACTTAATTTAACTCAAGTCAAATGAACAAAAATGGGGAACATAGAGGGGTAATCTAGCTGACAGAGATTAAAAGCTTAGTTTAGAAAGACTTAAGCTTAAGATACATGTGAAGAGTGGTTCACAAGACTGTTAGAATGTGTTCTCTGGAAGACAGACATGATTCATGGTTTATGATACAGATGTGGGTGACTTAAATTTGTGAAAACAAATATAGGTAAGTAGAAGGAAAAATGTGAAGCTAGAGAAAGGGTAGATTTAGGTTCTCTCCCTCCTCCCCCCATGCTTTCTTATCAAATTCAGTCTACTGTATATTGGTTCCAGATTTTGACAGTAATAGTAACTCTCTAAAGAAGAATCTTCTCTATTAAAACCCTTCAGACATAAAAGATCTTTACTCATCGACACGAACATGGACATTTATACATATTTATTTCCATTAGGATTACTTTCCATGATATATAATTCCATATTGGTGAAATATGTAAAATGTAAATGTGAAAGAAAAATCATTAAATAAAAATATCTTAGGATAAATAGTTTTGCTCAGAGGTCTTGATACCTAAATTCATTGTTACCTCATTTGAAATAATGTGCTTCCAATTTATGTTATGTAATGCGATCAGATAGACAATAAAATTAAAAACAATGTGTTTTCCTATGTTATTACTTGCATCAGCATTTGAGGAGGTTTCTGATGATGAGGGTTTCCCAATAACAATATTCTG
>NW_006299595.1:30440-65546 GCF_000327345.1 Myotis davidii | reverse complement strand
CATGTCTCAATTACATTCTCACACTAAGTCCTCCTCTTGCTTTAGTTTTTCCTTTTCCCACGTAGCCCCAATCTGGCATGTTTTATCTCTACCTCCAACCTAACATGATTTCCAGCTCCATATCCAGGTCCCCGTCTACCTCAGGTTTCAACCTCAGTCTCCTCGACAGTGCAGGATCCGGAGCACCCACTCCCGCATTTGCTTGGTCCGGGCTCCATATATCAAAGGGTTGATCATGGGAGGCACCAGGAAATAGAGATTGTCAATGATAATCTGTAGATGGGGAGCCATATGATAGCCTAAAGTCTGGGCCAGAACAGAAAAGACAACAGGAGAATAAAAGAGAGCAATGACACAAAGGTGAGAGCCACATGTGCTGAGAGCTTTGCCCCGTGCCTCCCAAGAGGGTATTCGAAAGACAGCATGAAGGATCAGCCCATATGACAGACAGATAAAACACAGATCGAGCCCCACAGATGCTACGATAACCATGAGGCCATAGACAATGTGGTCAGAGATGTCTCCACAGGCTATCTGCACCACAGCCATGTAGGCACAGTAGGAGTAAGCAATGACCTGGGTTTGGAAGCGTTCCAGTCTTTTTGCTAGGATGGGTGCTGGGGTCAGCACTGCCGCTGCCCTTGCCAGGACAGCCAGTGCCATCTTCACAAGCATGTTGTTAGCGAGGATAGTTGTGTATCTCAGAGGGTGCCAGATAGCCACAAATCTGTCAAAAGCCATGGCCAGGAGGATCCCAGACTCCATGACATAAAAGCAAGGGATGAAAAACATCTGGGCGAGGCAAGCATTGAAGCTGATTTCTTTGGCATTCATCCAGAAGATCCCCAGCATGCGGGGCACAGTGACAGTGACCAGGGAGAGGTCAACAACGGATAGCATGGCCAGGAGGAGAAACATGGGCTCATGAAGACTCTTCTCCACTCGGATGATGCATAAGATGGCGGCATTGCCAATGACTGTAATGGCAAAGACCAAGAAGAAAGGCACAGAGAACCAGCCATGGGAAGATTCCAGGCCAGGAATTCCAGCCAGGACAAATGTCAGGGGCTGAGGAATGGAGCTGTTGCAAGAGGACATCCCTACCCTGAGCTCCTCCAAGGGCTGATTCCTGAGGAGAAAGAGACAAGGGACATTTTGAAATCAGTGTATATTTCCATTTAAAACACTGGGTAGTACTTTATGGTGGCAGTCATAATTAAATTATGTCAACTGATGATCAAATAAATGCTTCTGCAACTTGTAGTGAGAGAGAAGATAATCCTTGGCTGTAAGAGGAAGAAATAGTCTCAGGGATTAATTCTAAATAAAGACATATCAACTCCATAGTTTAGATTATGGCTCTGATCCCACTTAATTAATATTCACTGTGTGAAATCCTGTAGGATTTTTTTCTCAGATAGCAGGGCCTGGCAAGAGACCCAACATTTTCAACATTATCGGTAAAAGCTAGAAATCATGGCTTTCACTCAAGATGAGGAAGCTGATTTTTATCATCCCAGGGTCCTCACCTCTTGAGATTGGCTGTGGTGCTTTGGGATTCTCTGGAGTATTTGTTGATTTTTACAAAGAACCTCAGAAACCTGCTGATCTTACACCTGACACAATTCTGGAGAAGTAACAAATATTTTGGATGACAAAGGTGGAATCCAAAAAAAGCCTCAATAGATAATAATTTAGTATTAAAGTTCCAGTATTTTAGTATTAAAGCATGGTGGGGGAGTGGGCCTTTGTAAAGTTTAATGGGGTGGCATATATATATATATATGTGAATTCATGTGGTTTTGTATGGGGAGCATAGTTCAGTGATTAATTGTAATACGTATTTCCATAGAAATAAGACTGCTGTATTTGCTGAACATTTTGACCTACATAATTATTTTGAATAGAAATTCATATTTACAAATTATTTGATGTTATAGATTAAATAGTATATTTAACAGATTAAAAGTTAAAAAAAGTATATAGTAAATAAAATAAAGGGATAGAAATACAGCTTTTTTGTTATTAATATGATTGCAATTAAATTTTACTATTAAAGTTTAGATTCCGGACTTTGTTAGACATAGTTCAACTATATAATATTTAAAAGAATCACATCAAAGAAATTTTTCAATAAAAAATTAAAATAATTCTTAAAAGTTTATTTTAAAAAATGTTGCAGAGCTGTTTGAGACTATAATTATATACAAATTGCTATAGCTTGCTTCAAAATCAAGTTTAAAACATTTTCATTTCCTATAACCATATACAAAACTTAAACTGAAATTAGGATGAAACAATATAACAGAAAGTTGCTTTAAAAATAAAAGTATAGTAATATGAATATTGTGTCATTTTGTTTTAATTGTTGATGAACTTAAATTATTTATCTTTTTTAGTAATTAATTTATTCTAAATATTTAAACACCAAAATAGAGTGGCGTATCTGCTAAAATCCCACATATATACATCATATAATTGATATGTTCAGATCTAAGTATGTCATATATCAACCGCATTTGGTTAAAGGCACAGCATAGCTGAATGATAGGTTGGTCTCCTGGAATTTAACTTGGCATAGCGATAATAGCAAGATCTTTGAGATTACACATATTTGAGATACAACCTCAGCCTGCCACTTACTTTGAACACACTCAGATGTAATTTGAACAAAATTTTTTGTTTGTTGTTTTTTGTTGTTTTGTTTGTTTTAATCCTTACCCGAGGATATATTTTTTTCCATTTTTTAGAGAGAGAGGATGGGAGAGGGAGAGAGAGAGTAAGGAAAACATCGATTGGTTGTCTCCCACAATCTGGGTATGTGCCTGATTGGGAACTGAACTTGTGACCCTTCAGTGCAGAGAATGATGCTCCAACCAACTGAGCCACACTGGCCAGGGCATATTGTTCTTTTTGTTTCTTAGAAAGAACTGTAAGTAGGATATATGAATAGTCTTGAATTGACAACATAAGAAGAAAGATTTGATGGCCCTGGTAATGTTATCCTCAAATATTTTTAGATTCATTATATTCTTGAGTGAAAAAAAGAATTTAGTATCACCAGAGAGATACCTGACCAAATAAAATATGCTAAAAAATTTTAAAGAGGTACATTTTAGTTCAATAAGGGAAATAGCCCTATCAAAAACTCAAACAGAAAAGATACCCTGTGGGACCAGAAGCTCA
The DNA here is from genome assembly GCF_000327345.1 of Myotis davidii. Taxonomy (NCBI): domain Eukaryota; kingdom Metazoa; phylum Chordata; class Mammalia; order Chiroptera; family Vespertilionidae; genus Myotis; species Myotis davidii. Next base: position 62,360 of record NW_006299595.1, on the reverse strand, counting down.
TTATCAGGTAGAAATTAAATGATCATCAACCAGGAATACAGTAGATAAAATTCCCCATATGGTGGTGGCAATAGGATATTATTCGCACTTTAAGCAACATGGTAAATTTTTGCCTGAGCTATCAAAAATAATTGCCAGCAACAACAATATCAACATTAATTTTAAAGTAAAGAGACCATCCATTTAGGTGTAAAAGCTGGAAATATACTTATTCTTTCCTAAAGAATGCCACTGGGTATTCTAAAAATTTCAGAACCCAACCATGGACTTGAAAGGGTTGGTGCTTGGTATTTAGGAATCTCCTTTTCCTACATGAATTTGCATCCCAGGATTTTTGACTCTTTTCCCTCCCTCTTCTTCTCCCTTTTCCTAGAATAGTACCTGTAGATGGTTGTGAGTCTGACCTCAGTGGGACTGGGACCAGCAAAGTAACTGTCCACATGAAGTTCAGACAAGATCTGTTGGATGTCCAGAATAAGATGAAGTGTCTGAGCTGGAGGCAGATTTATACTGGTTTGTCACTGCCTCCTCTCCTCCCTCCAGGGTCTCTAGGGGCCTCTCTGTTAGCAAATTGTTTTACTTGGCTTGACTATTCTGGGGAACAAAGCCTAGAGCCAGTAATTGAGGATAGCACATGTAGTTAAAGGGACAGAAGGAGAGTAAACTTTGGGTTGTGAGCACACAATGGAGTATACAGATGTTTGTACTATGAAGTTATACATCTGAAACTTATATAATGTTATTAACCAATGTTACCCCAATAAATTTAAAATTTAAGAAAGCAGGTGTTTGGGAGCATTGTAGAACTAATTTGTGTGTGTGTGTGTGTGTGTGTGTGTGTGTGTGTGTGTGTGTGTGTTGTGAGAGGTGACGCGTATGGCTTAGGTACTCTAGGAGAAGAGTAAGGGCAGAGGAATAATTTAATATGAAGTTAAAGAAACTTAGGATAAAAGAAGGCAGAAATGTTTATAGTTATAATTACGTACAAATTGCTTGCTTCACAACCAATAGTTTAAAACGTTTTAATTTCCTGTGACCTTGGCAGCTGCATAAGCAAAACTTAAAGTGAAATTAAGTCTTAATTTCCTATATGCAATTATAAACCAAAAAAGCTGGGGAAAAATGTATGCACTAAGCTAATTTTATTTATTTTTTAAAAAAATGTATTTTATTGATTTTTTACAGAAAGGAAGGGAGAGGCATAGAGAGTTATAAACATCGATGAGAGAGAAACTAGATCAGCTGCTTCCTGCACACGCCCTACTGGGGATGTGCCCGCAACCAAGGTACATGCTCTTGACCGGACTCGAACCTGGGACCCTTTAGTCCACAGGCAGATGCTCTATCCACTGTCCCAAACTGGTTAGGGCTGCACTAAATAAATTTTAATAGACTAAATTAAAGCCATTGTTTGGTAATTAACTATATAACAGAAACACAGAGAGCTGAGATGAAAGTAGGAGCAATAGAGAAGATTTAGAAAAAAATATTGCACAATACCAAGTTTAAGGGAGAATGAGTTTCAGGTTGTACCAGGGCAAGTCACACAGATCTGGAGCTGAAGCTGGAGGGGGTTGGAACTGTAGGAATTGCCAGAGGTAAATCCCTGGGACTGGAGATCTCCCTCTCTCTCTCTCTCTCTCTCTCTCTCTCTCTCTCATTTGTTTTGCAGAAGCTGTACATTCAGATCTCAGGGCTTCTTCAGCCAGAGCTGCTCTGTCTGTAGGTGTAAATTCATTGTGTTCCTGGGACAAGGTGCATTCGGGGTCTTCGTATGCCTCCATCTTGGACAAGAAGCCGACAAGGATCTTTTTAAAAAGCAAACCTGATTGTGTCACTCCTGTGCATAAAACTTACATTGACATTGTCTAGTTTTCAGTATAAATTTGAGAATCATTAGCACACCCTACACACCCCTGATCACTACTATCCAAGCCTTACTTAGCAACTCTTCATTTCACCCTCTATTCCAGCCCATGAAATGGACTTCCTTCAGCCTTTTGAAAGCATGATACCCCTTCCTATTCTAAGCTCCACACATGTTCACACATCCTGTTCTCTCTCCCTGTAACATTACCACCCCGTTCAGGACCTCTCTTGCTTTCTTTAGCTAGTTAACTCCCAATCAGCATTTAAGTAAATGCCATTTTTGAGGGAGCTTTCCTTAATTCTCCTAGACTAGATAAAAGCCCTATGTTATGTGACAGCAGTAAATATCCAGTACATTTATGCATTTGAATATCACTCAATTATATCATTTCCATGAGGATATAAACTCCCCGAGACATGAAATTCTCTTTTGCCCACTTCTCCTCAGAACCTAGCACAATCTGGCACATTTTAGCCACTCCATAAATTGATTTTTGTTGTATGAATATATGAATAAGTTGCATATCTCTTTTATTTGACTAGAATTTAATTCAGGGCTTTTGAAGATTTAGTTTTGTGACTATTATTGTTAAACATTCAAATTTGAGAGCCATTGGTAGATAGCTTATAAGTATTAACTCCTTAGTTCATATTATTTTCCAAATGTAACATATAAACAATTCTGATAATTGTCAAGGAATCTATACTAATAAAAGGGCAATATGCTAATTAGACCAAGAGATATTCCGGCAACCTTCTGGGGATTAATGGCGGAGTGCACGCAGGCCGGGTGGGAAACGTCTGCCTCTGCTCTGCCATTGATCCCAGAGCCCCAGCAGGGTGGGCAGGACCTCCATGTGAGTGGGGATCAATGGTGAGCCCAGGCCTGGTGGGCAGGGCCTCCCTCTGCGCAGCATTGATCACAGAGCCCTGGCAGGGTAGGCAGGCAGGCAAGGGGTGAGGGGACAGTTGGGGGTGAGCAGGCCAGTGGGAGGCAAGGGGTCTGCTGAAGGTGAGCGTGGTTAGGAGCCAGTGGTTCCAGATTGTGAGAGGATGTCCCAGATTAGAGAGGGTGCAGGCCGGGCTGAGGGACACCCCCCGCCCCATGCATGAATTTTGTGCACTGGGCGCCTAGTGTATTATAATTCAATCCCATAATTCATGGCACTCCAGATAAAAAGAAAATACAGCGAAAAGATCTATCTTGGCAGTTCATCTTCAGGAAATATCCAATGTAATGGCAATACTCCCAAAGTTTGCATTTCCATAATGATTCTCTTCTCTTCAGCCTGAGAGAGATCTGTCCCTACCTCCTGTCATTGCCATTTTTCTCCATCATCTTACAAAAAGATCATCATTAGTCTAGTCTTTATGATTTTAATTCAGCTAGTAGCTTAATTATAACTATCACATAGGTAGGAGTTCTAACATACAGGACACATAGATTCAAACATCTTATAGAATCATTCCTTCCTTCAGAAGCATTCATTGCATTCATGTGTTCATAGGTACTGAGAGGTATTAGTGATAAAAAGTAAATGGAGGATAGTCTTTATCGTAAGTATGGGATTGAGTACTTTTGTGTTTATTTAAATTCAGGCAGCACCACTTAATCAACATGTGACATTGAGCAAATTATTTAAACTCCCTGAGTCCAAATTTCTCATCTATGAAATCCAACTAAAACTCTGATGATTATGGTGATAATATATGCTTGTATATGTACATTGCACATACATGTCTGACAAAGTGTGGCATATAATAAACATGCAAAATTACACTTGTTATGGTGATCCAGTTAGGTAGTGTTTATTAAGGTCTACTATATGGCACTAGTATAAGTGCCTTTCCTATATGCTTTCACTCATTTAATCCTTAAAATTCCTATAGGGAAGGAAATCTTATGATCCCCATTTTATTCATTATGACAACAAGGCCCAGAAAATGACTGGATATACAGAGAGTAAGTGGCAGAGATAAGGGATGAATCCAGGCACTCTGACTCTAGAATTAGTGCACTTAACCTCTAACTATAAGAATTTAATTGTAAAAAGACATACCAGGTTAACTCCAATATATAGTGACATTTTTCACAATAACGGTAGGGACAGTTTTTAGTTAGTTTTACTTGAGGAAATAAAATTTCTACTAACATGGGGGAATTTAAACAGGTGATGTACCTTGAAGTATAACTAAGTTTTTTGTAGATAAGAAGGTGCCTGGACAAAGGGAAGCATTGTAAGTAAAACCATGAAGATATAAAGAAACTTATTTTTTGGATGAAGGTGGGAGTCTTTACAAACAAAACAGAGTGTGCAAAGGATGCATAAATATGACAGGAGAAACAGCAGAAAGGTAATTCATAAAGCTTTATTTTATTATAGTAATCTGTGAACACAATTATTGCAATGTGGTACTTTTCTACATTTCTATTCTTGTGAAAATAATAGGCAAGTATTTCTTGTACTCAGAAGACATGAATCTTATTATACTGATTCTTCTATAGAATATTGAGTGATCATTATTTTTCATTTGGCAACAGTTCCTGTGGAATCCTTTGAGGTTCTTATGAGTTTCTTTGCTTTTTAAATCACTACCTATTGGACAATACACTATTACCCTCCACTCATATAACAGAAGGTCAGTAGCAGCAGGGAGCAGAAGGGAATCCCTTTCCAGTTTATCAAGTTCTAAGTAAGCTCCCTAAAATTAGATGTACACAAAATGAACATGTGCCTACTAGTTCCATTAGAATTGGGAAACTTCTTGCCCATCAGCAAGAAGGTATTTGGAGCTGTTTGAGATTTATTGGCTGGTACCATTGTGCTGCTGATCTCTATCTTTTGTAGATGGAAACCCTTTTAGGACAAAAGTTATCTTCCAAGATCATCACACCAAGTCTGGCAACAAATGAAAAATACACCTGGAAGACCCTTCCCCATTGAAATCTGATAAAAAGTCTTATTTCAGCAGAAGAAAATGTCATGTCTATTATGAGACGAAATAAGTTATTTGTACTCTTCCCTTCAAGTTCTAATACTGTCTCTGCAAATAATTTCAGCATAATCAGGCAAACTTTATCCTTAGAAAACTAAGGACATAGTCTCGAATTTTCTTGGTCCTAACACCATACACAATGGGATTAAGAAAAGGTGGGACCAGAGGGTACATATTGGCAATAAAGATGTGAATCCGGGGGGCCACACTGTGGCCAAAGCGGTGAGTGAGGAAGGTGAAGACAGCTGTGGAGTAGAAAACAAGGATGACACAGACATGAGAGCCACATGTACCTAGAGCTTTAAGACTTGCTTCCCGTGATGGAAGACGAAAGACTGCACGGAGGATTAGAACATAAGAGATGACAATAAAAAAGCCATCGCAAGACCCAATGACAGAGGCCACACTGAGGCTGTAACGTTTGGTGGCTCCTGTGTCCACACACGCCAGCTTCACCACAGCCATGAACTCACAGTAGGTGTGGGCAATTCTTCGAGTCCTGCAGTAGGGCAGCTGTTTGAGCAGGATGGGGTGTGGAGAAAAGAAGACCACTCCTCGGAGCACAACAGAAGCTCCCATTTTGGCAATGTGAGCATGGGTGAGAATGGTGCTGTGGCGCAGTGGATGACAAATGGCCACATAACGGTCAATGGCCATGGCCAAAAAGAAGCCTGATTCCATGGCAGTAAAGCTGTGGATGAAGAACATTTGGGCCAAGCAGGCATCAAAGGCAATGTCATGGGCTCCAAGCCAGAAGAGACAGAGCATGCGGGGCAGCGTGGACGTGGAGAGGACCAGGTCAGTGACCGACAGCATGCATAGGAAGAGGGGGGGGGGGGGGGGGAGGGAACTTAGGAAAGCCAGGCAAAAACTATGCAACCAGACACAAAGTGCTTACTATAAACCAAGTCATGAATCTCACAATTTATTAGAAACAAAACAAAACCAAAAACCCAACATGTCCCTAGCTGATTTGGCTCAGTGGATAGAGCATCGGCCTGCAGACTCAAGGGTCCTGGGTTTGATTTCAGTCAAGAGCACATGCCCTGGTTGTGGACTCGATCCTCAGTAGGGGGCATGCAGGAGGCAGACGATCAATGATTCTTTCTCATCATTGATGTTTCTATCTCTCTCTCTCTTTTCCTTCCTCTCTGAAATCAATAAAAATATATTAAAACAAACAAACAAAACCCAACATGGTTACTATCTGTGTACAATAAAATTCAATATCACTTTTTGAATTCACACTTTGATTTAACAAGACCAAATTAGCTTTTGATAGAGATGTCTGATATTATCAATGAAACGAATCTGAGAGTCATTTTTAAACATAATTTTCTAGCTGATTTATGAGTACTCTTAAGCATGGATACTCATTTCTTAGTCCATTACATGTCCTAATACTGTCACAGAACCAAACCTGAGGAGCCATGAACCCTTTCCTACTGTGATCCTTTTTATAGACACACCTGTCTTCTGCATAAAAGTCTTCAAAACCTGAGGTTTGCCTCATGCCTCTACTAAGTTTCCTCCTTTTCTATGAAACATTTCCAACTTATATATCTACTTATTTTAAGCTCAGTTTTTTAAAAATGTTAATTTACTACCTCTTCTGTATATTTCCCAATGTACCTAGTTCTTAACTTTTATTTTGTCTGAAGATCCTAAACATTAATGAGATGCATGTACTTGGTATCTCTTTTGATTTATACATAATTAGTGTGATTTCAGTTCATACTTTCTTTTACTAACTAAAGAAGGAAAGTAATACTTAGTGATCCTAATATGAAAAAGGCATCATCTGGAATCTTTGTAGATGTTAATTTTTAGGTGAAAAAATAATGCAACTAAATGACCATTTTATAATCATTTACTTTGAGTTACTATGATATTTGATTGAGAGTAAATAAAGTTCAATAATTCTTGAAAATTATCAGCTATCATAAGTAATGCTATCACTTCTGTCCCCCCCTCCCCCCTTGCATGTGATCATATTGATTTCCATCAGAGGCTCTTTTTATGTTCTTCTATTAGAGGAATTTATTAATAAATAAATAAATAAATGCATTTAGTTCCATAATAAGGTTTAATTTGTCTTATTCATACTTATTATATTTCCCCCCAAGTTTTCTCAACTGTGAAGTGGAGAAAACAAAAAGTTGTTGGGAAGATTAAGTTAATTAATACATGTTAACAAGTTAGTACACTATCTTTCACAGAGTAATTTAAGAAATTAAGTATTGGGATCTGGTCATTATTCCATACATAATGTGACTCCAATAAAACATTTAAGCATGATGTGATCAAATTAGCATTTAGAATAAAAAATAAACCATCTTTTTCACCAGGTACTTCTTCTATACCCTCCATAAGATAATGCCAAACTTTTAATTATTCTCTAGAAACAATATGCTCTTTGTGAAATTGTGCCCTTTTTCACATAATTTTATGATTGCAACTTTCCTCTCCCTCCCTTATAATCTCTTCCCTTTGCAAACCACAGCTTTCTTGTAGTATCTCGGTCAAAAGAATCTCCTCTATGACTCTGCTGAATTAACTTAGACAAAAATATGCAGGATAATTTTCTGTGCATCTTTATATGTTTTCTTACATTTGATTGTGATAGACCTTATCAAATAGTAAATTATTTAATGCTTAATAATTATTTAATAATTATTTAAATTATTTAGGAGTCATTATATATTATTATGACTCCTGTCTTTTTTAATGATTAAATTCTCCTCAGTCTAGAAACTGTAGCATAGGTAGGTATTAGCATAACCTAGCCCAAAGACTGGCATTGGATGATGTTTCACAATCATCCACTTCTGTCTATCTATAATAATAAAAGTGTAATATGCTAATTAGACAGGACAGCTGAACGACCTTCTGGACTACCTTCCAGATGAAGCCAGGGGTGCAAGGGTCGAGGGCAGCCATCACAGCTGCAAGGGCCAAGCCCTTTGCACTAATTTCGTGATCGGGCCTCTAGTAGTGAAGTAAGAGTTTCTTCTCCTTGGTAGAACTTTGTTTCTGCTTTGCTCTGCTATGATTGTAAGATAGGAGTGCGGCATTGAGACTGAGGTAGGTTTCAAGTCAATACTGCTTTATCTGTGGGCTTAAAGATCTTGATTACCTAGATCTCCACTTCCAGAAAAATATATTTTTATTGATTTCAGAGAGGAAGGGAGAGGGAGAGAGAGATAGAAACATTAATGATAAGAGAGAATCACTAATTGGCTGCCTCCTGCACACCCCACACTGAGGATCAAGCCTGGCATGTGTTCTGACCAGGAATTGAACCATAACCTCCTTGTTCATAGATTGTTGATCGACCACTGAGCCACACTTGCCAGGCTACAGTACTTATTTTTAACTTTACTAAGGGTTTACAGAGAGGTACACATTATTTACTTTTTTGAGAACCTTTTCATTCTATAAATGTAGATGTTTGAATGTAGCCCTTTCCTCTCTTTTCCTGTCTTGCATATGTACCAACTCACCCAAATTAAAAGCTGAGATTCATCCAGAGAGCCAGTTTCTATAAGGAGTAGCTGCTAGGAAGTATGCACAGTGAACAAGAGCTAGGTTTTGCTCTGCTCCCAATCACACTGCATTAAAGGAGGTAGGTGGCAGGGGACTCAGTGGTCCTCTGGGATATGGGGTCTTTTCCCAAACTACAAGACATAAATTACATTCAGGTAGAGTAATTGTTATTAGCTATCCCTTAAGATAATAAATAAGGACATTATTATTTCCCAAAGGTCTGCTGAGTGCTTTGATATGAAATGTATTTGCTTAATATATCAGCAAAATATTATAAAACCATAGAATAAAGGGAAAGGATTATGTTTATGTACGGTGAGGTCATCATGTTCTATGCCCTAGGCTTAAAGCTTAACATCCATTTCTCACTAATCTGCATAGCTGACTTTGGAAAAATAAATACCACTGAACAGATGAGAAAATAAAGATACTAATAGATTAAATAATTCATATACAATTTTACAGCTAATAACAGGGTCTGAATCTGGATATCCTTGGTTCCACATTTCATATACTTAACCACTACATCACCAAGATTAAAAAATAAGATATGTCCGAATTAAAGTCTCTATTCTTTCTTATACATAATGGTAACCTTCATAGATTATAATTGCAATATCCAAAATGACCAGTAAGTATCTTTATAACCTGGTCCCTGCAACTCTTTTGGCATCACTTTCTGCTACACAGCTCATTTTTTTTTAGTTCCCTTGAGTCTCAACCAGTCTATACTTTTTTTTTTTTTACTACCTTTCAGATTCTGTGTCATGTTCTTGCTTCAGCTTTTAATGCTCTTCACATTTCTCTCATGCAAGACTTCTCACTTCCTAGTCATTTTAAGGTTACAGATGGAATGTCACTGCGTCAAGGATAACTTTGCTCTTACTTTAAATTACGCTTATGTGTTACATTTCTACTACACTTTGTATTTCTCCATTCTCTCATATTGGTAAATATTTAGTAAATGACTATGATGACAATCTAGTGTGTAGTATGCAGTCACACAGGTTGCAATGTTTATAAACCTGGGGATATAAAATTCATAGACTATGACATAAATGGTGTCCTCTGGATTTATGGAATAGAAATAATCTCTGTCATGCACCTTTGTGATGTCTAATACCATGCTTCACACTAAGTAGCCACTTTTCAAAAATTTGAACGAGGAAAGAAAAGGAAAGGATCATTCAAAATACCTTAGGAGAATTCTAGGATAACATTCTTTCAGGAAAACAGTTGCAACATTAGCACTGTAATTGTAATAAACATCATAACGACAAACATTCATCAAGTGCTTATGATATATCAGAAATTTTGCTAAAATCTTCATAAGTGTTATCTACGTTTATATATAAAGGGATATATATTCCCTTTATATCTCACTTTACATTCTCTCTCTCTCTCTCTCTCTCTCTCTCTCTCTCTCTCTCTCTCTCTCTCTCTCTCTCTCTCTCTCTCTCTCACACACACACACACACACACACACACACACACACACACACACTGACACCAGGGATTTTGCTTACTTATTCATAAATATTACTCTCTTTATATTCACAGAGGCACACACACACACACACAATCTTATTAAAAAATTGCCATTGTTTCCACTGTTTTATAGCTGATAATCTGTCTTCAAATCTGATTAAACATTGCATCTCCGTTGTGAATTTTAGTTGCTGGTTCATTTTATCCTGAGGTTGTTTTTATCCCAGTTCTTCATGATGTCAATAATACAGTTTTTTAATTCCTTATTCTCCTCTTCTCAAAGATCTTATTTTCTTTCCTACTGCAGGTAGTATCTCCCATTCCACACCCTATAGTTTATTAATAATAAACCAGAACCCCCCCCCATAAGCACAAATTAAGTAATGCATTTTTCACCTACTGCCTCATAACTTTCCAGTTTATTCTGTCCAATACTTCAACAATCCATTGTTATTGCTCATCCTAAGATCATCACTTCCTGATTTACCTGGTGATATCTCCAAGGTCAGACTTACATGTGTCCTAAACTCTTTTTTCTTTCTTATAATACTGCCCTGTTAAATATAATCATCTTTATCAATTTTACTCTGAATATACATCTGTGTGCTCTGACACGGAGACATATACGAGATAACCTCACAGGAAATAATCCATGGATCAATCCTCTCCCTCCCTGCTTTACCTTAGTATTTAGTCTAGGGCAGTGGTTGGCAAACTGTGGCTCCTTGAGTGTGGCTCTTCCACAAAATACCACATGCGGGCGTGCACGTACAGTGCGATTGAAACTTCTTGACCACACTCAAGGGGCCAAAGAGCCACATGTGGCTCATGAGCAGCAGTTTGCCGACCACTGGTCTAGGGTAAGTAGAACCTTCTTACTCCAGCTCTTTGGTATGTAAATACAGTCTTTCCAGGAGCCATATAGCCAGAGTTTCCTGAAGTTATTTAAGTTCCACAGAAATCTCCATCTTCTAAGACCTTCTTTCTTCTTTGAAATGTAAACACAGGAAATTTTTGCAGCTCTAGTCTTCTTGGCACGTTGGGGACTTACATAGGGATTTATTATTGGTTATAACATTTTCCTTGGTTATAACATTTTAAAACTTGAGATGATAATAGAAAGTTTCCCTTATCCTTTCAGATTAGAACACTTTAATAAGCAAATGGCAACAAATATAAATCTCATAGTATGTGACATTATAGAGATTTCAAGGCTGATCGAGAAAAAAATATATGATTATGAGTGGCAGTAGCCCAAAGCTTTATTTGAGTGATGTCTTTGCAGTGGTTCTCAACCTGTGGGTCGCGACCCCTTTGGGGGTCGAATGACCCTTTCACAGGGGTCGCCTAAGACCATCGGAAAACACATATACAATTACATATTGTTTTTGTGACTAATCACTATGCTTTAATTATGTTCAATTTGTAACAATGAAAATACATCCTGCATATCAGATATTTACATTACAATTCATAACAGTAGCAAAATTACAGTTATGAAGTAGCAACGAAAATAATTTTATGGTTGGGGGTCGCCATAACATGAGGAACTGTATTAAAGGGGCGCGGCATTAGGAAGGTTGAGAACCACTGCTTTATAGGCTTATTGATGAGCTGGGGAAGGAGGGGAGAAGTCCCTCATAGCATGAGACTGCCCAGAGGTTATAAGATGGGGCCACCATCCATAAAAAAGGAAGACAAGGAAAATCCCAGGAAAAAGGGCATCAGAAGGATGCCCTAAGTCATGTCACTTGGCAGCAATGGTAGGGAGTCTCTGAGTCAGAGAGGCCCATATACAGAGACCATCTTTGGCTCACTGATATAACAGACCACTTCATGCCTATATACCTGTGCTACCAAACATGGCTAGAGAAAAATATCTTCTACAATCAAGCCCTTGGTTTCACTTTGAATTTATATTCAATATATCAAATGGGCCTTGAATACGTACACTCTTAATTTAAACACTCTCAATTTCTCATTCTCCTAAAAAGTATTTCATATATCAGATCCAGCATTACATTAGAAAGATTATAAACCATGACCAAGTGGGATTTATTCCAGAGATGCAAGGATGGTTCAATATTCACAAATCAATAAACATGATACATCACATAAACAAACTGAGAGACAAAAATCACGTAGTCATATCAATTGATACAGAAAAAGCATTTGACAAAATCCAACACCCTTTCTTGATAAAAACCCTTATCAAAGTGGGAATAGAGGGATCATGCCTCAAAATAACAAAATCCTTATATGACCAACCTACAGCCAACATCATACTCAATGGGCAAAATCTAAAACCATTTCACCTAAGGACAGGATCAAGATAGCGAGGCCCACTCTCACCACTCCTGTTCAACATGGTACTGGAAGTGCTAGCCATAGCAATTAGACAAGAAGAAGAAATAAAAGGCATCCAAATTGAAAAAGAAGACCTAAAACTGTCATTATTTGCAGATGACATAATACTGTACATAGAAAACCTTAAAGACTCTATCAACAATAATTAGACTTAATAAACGAATTCAGCAATGTAGCAGAATACAAAATTAACACCCAGAAATCTATGGCATTTTTATATATCAATAATGAACTTACAGAAAGAGAGATTTAAAAAAACAAAAAACAATCCCACTTACCATCACATCAAAAAAAGTAAGATACCTAGGAATAAACTTAATGAAGGAGGTAAAAGACCTCTACTCAGAAAACTATAGGACGTTGAAAAAAAAGACATAGAGGAAGAAATAAACAAATAGAAGAATATACCGTGTTCATGGATTGGTAGAATCAACATCATTAAAATGTCCATACTACCCAAAGCAATCTATAGATTCAATGCACTCCCCATTAAAATACCAATAGCATATTTCTCAGATTTAGAAAAAACTCTCCAAAAATTCATCTGGAATAAAAAAAAAGACCCCGAATAGCCACAGCAATTCTGAGAAAGAAGAACAAAATAAGAGGAATCACAATAAAAAAAATGAAAGTAGACCACCAACTTACACCATACACACACATGAAAAAAAGACCTCAAAATGAATAAAGGACTTAAATGTAAGATGGGAAACCATAAAATCTTAGAGGAATCCACAGGTAGAAAAATATCAGATATCTCATAGCAATATCTTTAACAATACAGTTCCTAGGGCAATGGAAACTAAGGATACAATAAACCAATGGGACTACATCAAAATAAAATGCTCTGCACAGCAAAAGAAATCATCAACAAAACAAGAAAGCCCACTGCATGGGAGAATATATTTGCCAATGTTATCTCCTATAAGGGTTTAAGCTTCAAAATTTATAGGGAACTCATACAACTTAACAAAAGGAAGATAAATAATCAAATAAAAAGATGGGCAAAGGACCTAAATAGACACTTTTGGAAAGAGAGTATACAGAAGACCAAAAGACATATGAAAACATACGCAGTCATTAATCATCTGAGGGATACAAATCAAAATGACAATGAGGTACCATTTCACACTTGTCAGAATGGCTATCATCAGCAAATCAACAAACAACAAGTGCTGGCAAGGATGTGGATAAAAAGGAACCCTCATTCACTGCTGGTGGGAATTCAGACTGGTGCAGCCACTGTGGAGAACAGTATGGAGGTGGAATATAATGAACAACATAAACTGATGAAGGCAGTTGAGGGTGGGAGTGGGGGGTGTAGAGATCAACCAAAGGACTTGTATGCCTGTATATAAGCATAACCAATGGACACAGATACTAGGGGGGTGAAGGAATGTCCTGGGGGTGGGGTAGAGTGATCGGGAAGAGGCCAATGGGGGGAAAAAGAGACATATGTAATACTTCAATCAATAATAAATAAATAAAATTATTTCATATATTCTTTCAACCCAAATCTCTGTCACTCTTCCCCATCCCTATTCTCAGATGATGACCTAGATTCAAATTTCACTGAGGAAAAAAGAATCAAGAGAAGATCCCATCAGCATGCCTATCCATCCATCTGCCTCTAAACTCATATATTACTACTGATTTCCTGCTACTATGAATGAGCTGTATTTGTCCTAACAAAAGCCAACTTATCCATTAAAGTGATACAACCTACCCTGTCTTGAAACTCAAATATTTTGGTATGACAATTTTGCATTCCTTCTCATGGGTAATCATTGTTGTCTTCCTCTTGTATTATTTCTATTGTCATGTGATAAGCTATTATTAAACCCATCTAAAACAATGATATAATCAATTATTTTTACAAAAGAAAATTATGATCCACATATCTGCTAGCTATTGCCTTATTTATCTTACTCACTTTATAGCAATACCCCTGAAACAGTTGTCTATAGTCACTCTCCCCAATTTTACTCTTTCCATAATTTCTAAAATTTATTGCAACCAAGGCTCTGTCCACATATGGTAAAAGACACAATGATTTTTTAAAATGTTTTTATTGATTTCAGAGAGAGGAAGAGAGATGGGGAGAGAGATGGAAACATCAATGATGTGAGAGAATCATTGATCAGCTGCCTCCTGCATGTCCCCTACTGGAGATTGAGCCCGCAACCCGGGCATATGCCCTGACCAGGAATAGAACCAGTGACTTCCTGGTTCCTGGGTTGATGCTTAATTGCTGAGCCACACCCAGCTGGGTGACACAATGATTTTATAACATCTATAATGTTGCTATGTAGCTCCTACATGCAACCAGTTTCTATGGTTATCAAATATTTGATTATCTTAAGTGTTTGCATGGGTTGTGTGTTTTCTTTTTTCATCATCATTTACTTTCTTTTCCTCTCTTTGGTTATAAGTTTATACATTTCCTCCAAATTCGTGAGATGTGTGTCTAGCTCAGTTATTTATAGCCAATATTCTTCTCTGTCACATATATTTAAATCTATGTTTTCTATCTAACCTCAACTTGAATTACATCTCACACGATGATTATTTCATCTTATTGTGTTTTTAATTCCCTTTGATTAATTGGAAATTCAAAAATGTAATCTTTAAATTTTGAAATAAATGGAACACTTTCACATCACTGTTTTTTTCATTTTTTGTTTAATCCTATTGTAGTAAAATAACAGAGATTATAGGATTTCAATCTGTTGATCTTTGTTGAGTCTGTGACACAATACATGGTCAATTTCTGCAAATATCTAACGTGTGCTTGAAAAGATAAAATGCAGCCTTTGTTGTGATATAAAATGATTTCTATATCCTTTAATCATGTTGTTCAAATCTTCTTTATCTCTATTAATATTTTGCTTCATAATTTAATGAGATTTTTTAAAATCTTAAACTATGATTAAATTTGTCTACTTTTTCTTATAATTATTTTTCTATCAGAGATTGAATAAACAAATGGAAAGTGGCCAGACCATATATGACAATGAACTGTGTTCCACATGGGAAGCCTAGAAGCCCTACCCACAACCTCTTCAGCAATTAATCCAAAATACTCAGAACTTGATCAACAACTGCCAACTCCCTAGTTGTGTTTGTCTCCATGACCAACTAGAGGCAGCCAAATAGGTTTCCTAAGCCAATCACAGAAGAAGCCCACTTCTAGTTAACCCACTTCCAGTTTTGATGTGCTGACAACCTCCATTCAAAGCATACCTCAAACCTTCCCTTGCATTCCCTATAAAATTTTCCTACCACTCTGACAGTTTTTGAATCTTTGCAAAAGGCAAACAATGATAGTTAATACTGTGGTTAAGCAAGTTCTGAATGAATCATTTCTGTTTCATTTGTTTATTCCACAATAGTATGAATTTTTTAACGATGGCCTAATGCCAAAACTATTTGAGTTACCATCAAAAGTAGTATAATAAGAAAATGCTATAATTGTATTATATACTCATAACATCTAATCCTACGTGATATTCTATATAAATATGAGTTATTCAACTTCAAAAAAAGAAGAAAAATGGACGATATCACAGTCAACAGTGGCTAGATGATAAATTATGAGGAAATACTAAAACAAACTGTTTCTCTATTATATAATACTAGAGGCCCAGTGCATGGATTTGTGTACCTGTTGCATCCCTTGGCCGGGCCTGCAGCTCTCTGACTCCTTCCAGGGGTCCCAGATTGTGAGTGGGCCCAGGCCAGGTCAAAGCACCCCACTGGTGCATGATCGTGGCCAGGGAGGGACTGTGGGAGGGCTCCAGGGCATGTCTGACCTGTCTCACCTAGTTCTGATCGGCTGGACCCCAGCAGCAAGGTAAACTACTGGTCGAAGTGTCTGTCCCCTGGTGGTCAGTGTGCATCATAGCTACCGGTTGAACAGTCAAATGGCAGAACGGTTGCTTAGGCTTTTATATATATAGACTAGAGGCCCGGTGCATGAAATTCATGCACTGGGAGTGGGATGGTTCCTCAGGCCAGCCTGCACTCTTTTGCAGTCCAGGACCCCTCAGCGGATGTCTGAATGTGGCCAGCTGTTGGACATCCTTAGCACTGCCCCAGAGGTGGGAGAGGCTCCTACCACTACTGCTGCGCTCCCCAGCCATGAACCCGGCTTCTGGCTGAGCGGCACTCCCCGTGTGTGCACACACTGACCACCAGGGGACAGCTTCTGCATTGAGTGTCTGCCCCCTGGTAGTCAGTGCAAGTCATAGCAACCAGTCATTCCACCGATCAGTCAATTTGCATATTAGCCTTTTATTATATAGGATAGGTTGAGAGATGATCAAAGAATGGGAGAAGGAGCTATAGATATTTTTAAAGAATCAACTTGAACCACAATGAAGAAATAGAAAAAGGAAAAACAATAGAACAATTTTGGATATCATTAAGTCTTCTGTGGGATGTTTGTGACAACTGTTTTTATTTAGAAATGTTAAAATGATTCTAGCTATATATAATAAAATACTATGTCACAAGAAATTGCAGGATGGCCTCTGGGAGGCATATTATCTCAACTTCCAAGGTTATAGATTAAAATGCTTTTAATTTTATTGTCCAGGAGATGTAGACAACCCCATTAATTAAGTCCTACAAATGTATCAGTGAAAGTCAGAGATAATGAGTCAATAACACACCTCTGATAAAGCTAATAAGACAAAAAGAATAGACTGGGAGCAAACATAGCAAATATGATCACATAATATGGAGATATTGCATTATCAGGCAAATATATATATATATTTAGTAGAACAGAATCTAGTCAATGCTTACTAATACAGACAGTCCTAGGGTTACATTGGACTCCACATACTTCATTTAGTGGTTATGTGGCCATCTCCCATTTATTTATTAAAAAAAAAGTTCCGTCATTTTGACGTATGTACATATGTGCTTTATATTTTTTATTATTTATTTACCACAAGTAAAGGTCTGGAATTGTTATCTTTCCTTTAAATTTTTTTTACTGTTTCACTTCATTACTGCTGTGTATGTGCTCCAAGTGAGTGACGTAGGTGCTTATGTAGGTGGATTCGTACTTACGTGGAAAATCGTGTTACGTCGTGCTGTAGGAATGGATCTCCGACGTAACCCTAGGACCTATTGTATTTTACAGATTACAAATAGGAAATGTAGGGATTCAGCCTTCTATAAAGAGGGTTAATGTCTTCCCCTCTCCCCTATAAGTCTTAAAAAAGTGTTAAGGGAAGAGTTAGGTGTTTTATAATTTGTGAGAAGTCCAAACTTGAAGAAATCGGTCTCTGATCCTCTTGGTTCTTATGCAATAGATCATTGGGTTCACCATAGGTGGGATAAGCAGGTAGATGTTAGCCACAAATATATGAATGTGAGGAGCCACATTGTGTCCAAATCGGTGAGTAAAAAAAGAAAAAAAGGCTGGAGTATAGGCTACTAAGATTACACACACATGGGATCCACAGGTGCCCAAGGTCTTGAGTCAAGCAGCCTTGGATGGAAGATGGAAAACAGTGTAAAGGATGACAATATAGGAACATAGAATTAATATGAAATCTAAACCTCCAGTAAGGAAGGCAGCAGTTAGGCTATATATTCTGTAGATCCTGGTCTCTGAACAGGGAAGCTTGATCAAAGCCATAAATTCACAGTATGTGTGAGGGATGATATTAGTTCTGCAATAAGAAAGCCACCGAAGCATGAAGGGTTGAGGACTGAAAAGCAAAGCCCCACGGAAGACAACAGTCAGCCCTGAGTTCTTGATGACTCTGTGTGTCAGGATAGTAGAATGTCTCAGAGGATTGCAGATTGCCACATACCGGTCAAAGGCCATGGCCAAGATAAACCCTGAGGCCATGCTGCATAGTGAATGAATGAGAAATACTTATACAAGGCAAGCTTCAAAATAGATCTTCCTGTCGTGGAACCAAAAAATGCTGAGGATTTTGGGCAGAGCAGTAGTGGAGATGATCAAGTCAGCCACAGAGAGCATACAGAAGAAGAAGTACATGGGCTCATGCAAGTTGGAATCTATTCTAATAATAAATAGAATAGATAAATTTACCAGGAGAGCACTTAGGTAAACTAGAAAGTAGGGCACTGATAGCCAAGTGTGGATGGATTCCATTCCTGGAATCCCAAGGAGAAGAAAGGTACTGGGATGAAAATTGGTATTATTTGTCAATGACATGATGAAAACGTCTGGCTGCATTCAGTTGTGTAGATTCTTTCGTATTTACTTGTCCACTTAGTTAATTCTGCCTTTATTTATTAATTTATATGAAATACTTGACAACATTTTATACCCTAAGGATAAAATGATAAATAGGACCCAATACCTAACTTTAGATATTAACATTCTAGTAGGAGAGAAATTGGTGCAAATCAATTATTAAATTCCCATGTGATAAATGCAGTGAAGTTATTTGAAAAAGCAGTTTTATTAGCCAGTAGATATGGATATTTATTCCACTTGTATGTGTCAGAGGATTCATAGATAAGATGCTTAGTTTGGGTTCTGAAGCACTCTGAACCTTTAAAATAAAGAGAAAATTGTAAGCTAAATTAAGTTCACAATGAAAGACTGTAACCTTAACTTTATTACCCTGGTTTAAAATTAATTTGCCCAGAGCTATTTGTGAAATATATTTAAATGGAATGACATTGTAGAATAAAAAGAACAAAAGATTATTTCCTAAATTTCACTTGACTGTCCACTATGCCACATTAACTAGCTTGCATTGATATAGAATTTTAATTGCACATATTTTAGGCTCCTTTTCTAAATAATGAGAGCTATAAGAGTGACAGCAAAAGGTTCTAAATCCAGACACATTCTGGATCTGTCTCCTCAGACTAAGCAAAAGTCAGGAGCCACCCTCACATGGCTGGTAACTATTTTCAAACCAGGCAATAATTATCCTCTTCCTTCTTCTTCAAACATCTTTTATTTTCTCCAACCTTTCCATCCAACAAGTTTAGACTACAAAGTTTGGGAGGTTGCTGGATTTAACAATGTATAGCTAAGCTATGCTATGCTTACAAGTCCCACTATTAACTCTGAGGACAGTTTATAACCAGATATATAAGAACAATTATAGTGGTACATTGTAAATTACATATATAAATTAAAACAAGAAAAACAACAACAAATATATAAATTAAAACAAGAAAAAAAAAGAAGAAAATTAAGGTAGTAGAGAGTCTGCAAAAATAAAAATAGCATATTCTATCATTATTTTTTTTTTCAATTACAGTTGACATTCAATAGTATATTAGTTTCAGGTGTGTAACATAGTGTTTAGACATTTATATAATTTGCAAAGTGATTCCCAATAAGTCTAGTACCCACCTGGCACAATACATAGTTAATAATATTATTAACTATATCCCTTACACTTATTTTGATAGAACAAGGAGGCGACTGCACACAAAAAGTCCATCTCCGTTAGGAAATATATAGAAGATGCACATCTTCTTAGAGGTGTGATCCTCAACACCTACTTCAGGTGTTGGTCAGAGTTTAAAAGAATTGACAGTAGTAAAGCCTAGAGCAACGGTTCTCAACCTGTGGGTCGCGACTCCTTTGTGGGTCAAACGTCCCTTTCACAGGGGTCGCCTAAGACCATCGGAAAACACATCTATAATTACATATTGTTTTTGTGATGAATCACTCTGCTTTAATTATGTTCAACTTGTAACAATGAAATTGGGGGTCACCACAACATGAGGAACTATTAAAGGGCCACGGCGTTAGAAAGGTTGAGAACCACTGGCCTAGAGGTTGCCATGGGAGAAGAAATAAACATATCATTCAATTTTGGAGTTAGCAATCACTAAGCATAGGAAAATTTTTCTCATTTGAAAATAAACAAAATGGAAGACAAAGAGGTAATCTAAAATTATTTGGTATTGAAATAGGAACTTGGCTCAATGTATACAGGGTGAGGAAAGAGTAGATTTATAGTTGTGACTACCCCAGACACAGAGTTTATTCTGTTATTATTTATTAATTATTGCATTATTTTTCATATGAATAACTATAAGCCTACTTTTGCCTCAACCTGTATAGCTCAAGATTTATTTTAAATAATAAATTTATTTGCTCTATTTCAGCAAATAAAATAGTTTAGAAACCAGATATTAATATGTAAAGAGTAAATCAAGTTCAAACAACATTATAAAATATGAGAACATTTGCCATCTGTATGGCATAATTTCAATTCTGAACTTTGTAGTAAATTAAGAGACTGCATTGCTTTATTATATGTGTCATAAAAATAAATAAACTTTGAATTAAAAATTCTCAAACAACCCAAACAATAATTCCTAGAAAATCAAGAGAAAGGAAATGAAAAAAAGTAGAATTAATAGAATAGTAAAAAAAAGAAAAAAAATATTCCATTTAAAAGAGGACCAAACCTGACAAAATTTTATGAATTTTAAGGATAACTATAAAGATAAATTATGCAATTTTAGAAATGCAAAACAGCAAACAATATATTTACTGTGCAATTTCACAGACATTGCACATTAAGGATTACTTGGCCTATAGTGTAAGCCTAATAGCTCTTCCGTCAGGAGAATTTGTTTTGTACAAAGACTTTCTTTCCACATTCATCAAACCATAGACTTACCATTTTTGGAGTCTTCACTTTCTTCTGGAGACTTAGTAACTGAAGCCTGAGTTCGAAATTCAGATATTCTTAGATTATTTTTGCAGTAGGGTGTAATAAAACACAGGATTCAGACTACCTCGTTTCTATTTGGAACGCCATCTTTCAGTCTATTTCTCCAGAAGCCACAAAGACACATACTTGCTTGGAATTTATTCATTTCTGTGCCCTTTTTATTACAGGAACAGAGTTTTCTTCAATAGAGCGCATGCTTCTGCTTCTTACTTCAGCAACAACGATAGGTGCTTCAGACTTGAGGTGTGCAGGTAGCATTCCTGAGAAAGCAGAATCAAAAAACAGTAAACTCACACAAGCCCTCTCGGCCCAGGTGCTTTTTTCTGTCTCACACCCTGGAGTTCCTCATCCTCAGCTCCTTGATAAATATGTTAAATAACCTTGCTTATCTTTGGGTCTCTGTTACAAACACCAAATGCTGAAGTGTGTGCTTTGCCGGAGGGCTTGACTCAACAGGGCACCTTTTCCACTGGCATTAACTATCCTTAGAAAACCTCAACTGTATGACATGTCTTTCCCAGAACAAGAGCAGATGTGCGGACTCTAAAGGTACTGGGGAAAAAATAAAAATCCTAAAACCAATTAATATCTGTGGTTTAAGAAATATCACAGCTGATTCAGACCCTGAATTGAGACAAATAAGTAAAAGGTGTAATAAAATGACTTTATGTTTCCTTTATAGAAGATTCTAATAGTCACCGCATCATTTCCTCATGCCCTGCTAGGCACTCATTTTAATCTTCCAATGTCATTGTTTTCTGATCCCTTTGGCCTTGAGGAGGTAGCCAATACCTCCTGCTCCTTCATCTGGTGATGAAGGGAGATACTGAGATGTTTGTGTTAATCTTTTACCTTCCCTGCCCTGTAGCAACAGAGCTCCTGGTGTGTTTTTATTTGGTTCACTGCTTTTCTCAGCTAACCTCAGCGATATTAATAGTTCTCAAGAAACAGCTTCTCAGGAACCAAGACAATGACTCAGGAGATCGTGGGGAGCTTTTTCCAGGGGGACCTCAACTTCTGCCAGAGCAGAAACTCTTGAGCAAAAGAAAGTACCAGTTTTCAGAGTCAATCTCCCACATTTTTATTAGAGATCAAAAAAGAGGGGAAAAAACAAATAATTTCTTCTCTGGAATCTGGTTCATTATAAAATAAAAACTATTTTCATTGGGGACATATGGTTGGTCTGAATTACTCAGTTTATACAGATGTTATTTACGTGAAATTGTTTCCAATTTATAACATTGACTTTACATAATAATTTTGGACTTGGGTGAATATACATAATTTCTAATTTTCTGTGAGAAAATATAACGCAACAAATATCTATTAATGCTATGGTTTTCATAGTTATAATTTTAATGTTATAAAATAAATCCTTTATTTTATCTTCTATAATTCTCTTAATCATTTTCCAGTTCCTAGATATATCTATTTTCATTGTTCCACAGATTAGAAAAATTATGAAGGTCAATTCTTTGTGCAACTGTGACAGAAATGTAATAGAAGTAAAGAAAACCCCCACAAACTATGCATATTTATTACTCTGAATATCATCCTGCAAAGAAACTTTATGACCACCATGCACATAGAATTTTTTTACATTCCTGCACTTATCCATTAAATCAATTCTTTTCTACTCACTAGGTAATAGGTAATATTCTAGAGATTGGGAATGTAACAAACAAAGCAGAGAAGTTCCATTATGTTAGGAATATTTGTAGTAGTGGGAAAATTCAACAATAGCTGATTTTAAAAACAATATTTTAGGAAATAGAAAAGATCTTTGATGGAGGAAAGAAGTTGAGGTGATGGAGACTGATTAGAAATGGGAAGAACTTAGAAAAAGGTCAGGGAGACCTTTTGATGGGGTTAATATTTGAAGTGAGACCTAAATGATAATATTTAAAGCAGCCATTCAAAGAACTGTGAATGAGTATTGCAAGGAAAAGGTTGTCAGAATACAATGGAAAGTGTAACTTTCATACTGGGAGAAGATTCTTGCTAAGGATTGGGGAAAAGAAAGGGTAAGATAGTTGGAGTAAAGTAAGTAAAGGGAAAGATTGGTTCTTGAGAAGGTTAAAGGGAGGCACAGGACAAGTCATTGACCTTATAGATCAATGAAAACAAAAACTAAATTCAACCCAAGTGCAATAAGAAACAATGTTTTCAGCAGTCTTTAAACTTGAGTGCATTTGCACTGTTAAAAAGTCAAACTACAGTGATACAGTTAAATCATGCACTATCTACTCCTTTTCATCTATTGTCCATTTAGACTCCTCCAAATTTGAGTGTGTATCCTCTTAGATTGTTTTCTCTGTTTATAAATGTTTTTATATTTTATATATAATATTTTATATTATATGTAATACATTATATATACATATATACATATTTATATACATACTAGAGGTCAAGCACATAAATTCATGCCCAGGTGGGGTCTGGCCAGGCCAGCCCCAATTGGAGCAGATCAGGGCTGGGCCTGCCAGGGCGAGGGGCTGCAGGAAGTGGGCTGGCCAGCCCTACCACCGATTGGAGTGGGGAGGTCGATTGGGAGCCAGGCCAGCTGGGGGAAGGGGCTGTGGACAGTTGGCTGGATGGCTCTGCCTCTGATCAGACTGGGGGGACTGATTAGGGGTGGGATAGGCCAGGGGGGGAGGCTGCAGGAGGTTGGTCATCTGGCCCCTTCCCTGATTGGGGTGGGGGGCTGGTAGGGGGAGGGGCCATAGGCTGATCTGGGTGATGGGGGCCCATTGGGGGTGTGGTTGACTGGGGGGAGAGGCCGCAGAAGTTTGGCTGGTCAGCACCCTCGTTCAGGGTAGGGGAGGCCAATGGGGTGGGGCCAGATGTGGGGAGGGGCTGTGGGAGGTTGGCCATTGGCCCCACCCTTGATTGGCCAGTTGGCAAGCCACAGTGGGCATCATAGCAACTGGTTGTTCTGTCATTCAGGTCATTACTGTGTCTGGTTGCTGGCTTTTTATATATAGAGACTAGAGGCCTGATGCACGAAATTCATGCATGGGGGGGTCCCCTCAGCCCAGCCTGCACCCTCTCCAATCCAGGACCCATTGGGCCTAAACTGGCAGTTGGATATCCCCCTCACAATCCGGGACTGCTGGCTCCTAACTGCTCACCTGACTGCCTACCTGATTGCCCCTAACTGCCCCTCCCCCTGCTAGCCTGATCACCCCTAACTGCCTCTGCCTCCTGGCCAGATTGCCCCTAACTGCCCCCCTGGTGGCCTGGTTGCCCCCAGATGACCCCTCACCACCCTCTGGTCTGGTCGCCCCCAGCTGTCCCTCCTGCCACCTGGTTGTCCCATGCAGCCTGCTGTTCAGTTGTTTGGTTGTCCCTCACTAACCCCCCTGCTGGCCTGGTAGTCCCACACAGCCTGCTGTTCAGTCGTCCATCCAGTTGTTTTGGTCATGACGGCCCCTGGCTTTTTATATATTAGGATGTTAACTATTTATTATGGAACCAGTGTGACTATCTTTTCTAAAAATATATATTTTTATTGATTTCTGAAAAGGGAGAGGGAGAGATAGAAACATCAATGATGAGAGAGAATCATTGATTGGTTATGAATGAAAGCTTGGATGAAGTAGACTGCCTACGAAACTTATTAAACAGCAAGTCATAAAGTTGACTAATTGGATACATAAAATATATTTTGTCAAAATTTTAATAAAACTTTCATTTTTGGAGCATAAGTGCTAGCAACATGAATATTCAGCATTCATAGGTTAAAAGCATATTTTGTATTTGAAGGTCTTAATTTAAAGATGTTTATAAATAGTTAAATGTTACTAATACAAACAATGTACAATTGATGGTAATGTTTGTATTCTCCTCAAAATGTCCTTTCTTACTATCAATTTTATTTATTACAGTAAATATTATCTAATTTTTATATTCACATAATTTGCTTTATTTTTAGTTGTTATCTCTTTCATCAAGGTGAATGTGCTAAAGGAGAGGGGTAATTAGAAATAGAATCAAGAAATAGGGTAAAGAGGGGTGGGAACAAACATACTTGAGTTAAAACCAGAGAGCAGAAATAGGTACTTGGAAATTCCATATGCCTAAATTTTGAAATAAAAATGTTAAGTGATATGAAATGTGGGCTCATGACAGGTAAAATATTTTCTTCCAAGATAAAAAAAAAATACACCCAACCATTCTTTTTTTTTTTAATATATTTTATTGATTTTTTTACAGAAAGGAAGGGAGAGAGAGAGTCAGAAACATTGATGAGAGAGAAACATCAATCAGCTGCCTCCTGCACATCTCCTACTGGGTATGTGCCCGCAACCCAGGTACATGCCCTAAATCGGAATCAAACCTGGGACCTTTCAGTCCGCAGGCCGACGCTCTATCCACTGAGCCAAACCGGTTTCGGCACCCAACCATTCTTTATTTTAAGATTCATTTCATTATTCTTCATTCATTTCTTTATCATTTATATATTCAATAATAATTAAATGCCTCTTTACATAAAGCATAATGCTGATTCTTACAGGTAATAAACTTTATGAGGCACAGTTCCAAAAGTAGCTAGAATAAGACATGTGAGTCCATAGTACTATTTATTTATTTATTTATTTATCTATTTATCTATTTTTGCTTCAGGAAATAGACCAATTTATTCCAAAAGCACAGGGCAGACACATGGCATAGTACTTATTATTAAGATCTATACAAATGTTGAAAGGTATAAAAGTCTTCCTTTTCCCCTTTGCTTTCATCTTTGAACAAGTATAGACATAGAATCTAGAACCATATGCATTTATAAAGAGAATGATATAAAGTATTTTCAAGGCATTTAACCTAATTAATTCAACCACTAGACCATGCATATATTTACATTTATTTATGATCCCCTTTTCATTGTCTGATGCCAAGGAAATAATTTAGCTCTTTTATTTATCAAGAGGAGAAGGGAAAGGAATTACACTGCAGGAATTATGGCAGGTAGGTTTACAGATGATAAAGTATGTGCCAGGTATTATAGAATGCAATTAGCAAGAATGTTTGGTGTGGGAAGAGCTAAACTAGGAAAATTGCATGTGCTTATATAAAAGAGCCACATGAATCCAGTGAACATAATCCTGACAATTTGCTATGATTTCTTCTCTTGAGAATTGCTCTGCCACAGTTTCATTCCTATTAAATCAGAATATGAAGGGATATAACTGATTGATACAGGTCTAGCAACCTGACCCAATATGGGGCAATTATATTTATTGTCCCATAATCGCTGCAGGTGGGACAGAATAATATCACCAAATCCATTAGAGAAGTCCATGCTTTCCTGCTGTTGAGGCCCTAGAGCAGCCTGGCTTTTGTGCTTCCTGAGTCATAGATCTTCAAATTATCCTCGGATGTCATGACATTACTCATAACCTGCTTTTTTGTTTACTTAATCTAATCAGGATAAATTTCTATTATGTGCAACAACAAAAATCTTTATTAAACTGAGATATTGAAGGAGATATTTTCTGGAAGCTTAGGGGATGATTTCTGAAAAGAAAAGAAACTAAGTACTTAAAAATCATTAGCATTTATTATTTCATTAGCTAAGGCATTTATCTAGTAAAAAGATATTTATTAAATTATTTGTATCTTCTCGGCCCTCTGAATGTAATAGTGAGTTTAGGATCAGAACGAATTCCTAATTGAAGGAGTTTACATTTTGTCCTGGCTATAACAAATTGACACAGAAGAGGCATTGTGTGTAATAAAAAAAGAATACCCAAATCCCCTATGCTGTTATAGGGATATTCCACTGTTTATTACCTTAATATGCTGAGATATTCTTGATGGAACCTGAACACTTCCTTTAGTTTCCTGTTCCCCAGTGTTCTGGAGATAGCACTTGGAAGTATGAATATTTCAAGCTCTATCCAGAGGTTGGGTGTTCTGAGAATGATCTGCCCAGATTAATGCAGATGGCATTTAAGCTTAGTCCTCCATCCTGGACTCCCTGTTCTGATTGCTTTGTAACCCTTGGATCATTTTGAATGGTGACAGAGCACTAGTAGTTTCATCCTTATCTGTTTAGTCTTTGCCCCATAAACAATGGGGTTCATGGTAGGTGGCACCAGTAAGTAGAGGTTTGCCAAGAGAATAAGGGTGTGCCTGGGCACATGTTTTCCAAAGCGATGGGTAAAGAAGGAAAAGAAGGCCAGAGTGTAGAATATCAAGATGACACATATATGAGCTCCACAGGTTCCAAAGGCCTTTGTCTGGGCTTCCCTAGACGGTAGCCTAAAGACTGTTTTCAGGATTACCCAGTAGGACAGGGATATGAGAACAAAGTCCAGCCCTGTAGTGAGGAGAGCTGCAGTGAGCCCATAAATGCTATTAAGGGCAATGCTATTGCAGGCCAACTTGGCAATGACCATGTTCTCACAGTAGGTATGGCGGATAATGTTGCTCCGGCAGAAGTGCAGGCGAAGAATGAGGAGGACACCGGGGGTAACTACGGCCACACTTCGAAACACCAGAGCCAAGGCCACCTTGCTGATGAGAGAGCCTGTAAATAGGGTTGCATAACGGAGTGGTGCACAGATAGCCACATAGCGATCAAAAGCCATGGCCAGTAGAATGGCAGATTCAGAGAGGAACAGAGCATGAACAAAAAACATCTGTGTGAGACACGCAGGAAACGTTGATGGGGAAGGGCCCTGCCAGAAGATGAGGAGCATTTTGGGCACTGTGACAGTACAAAGAAGGACATCATTGAGTGCCAGCATGGCCAGGAACAAATACATGGGTTCATGGAGACTCCTGTCCCAGGCCACCACTGCCATAACCAAGCCATTGCCTATCACAGCCAAAAGGTACATAAAGCTGAAAGGGATAGAGAGCCAGATTTGGAAGTCTTCTAATCCCGGGACTCCAGTTAGCAGAAATGCAATGGGGGGAGTGGATGTATAGTTGGATGTTGTTAAAGAGAGGTAGTCAAAGCCTGTGATATAGAAAACAGAGAGAAAAGAATGTAAGTAATAGTAGAAAATGAGTAATCTCTCATCCTACTCAAGTCCTAATCATTAATTTTGGCATGATGAGGTAGAAGGAGAACAAAATGTTTTGGGAAATACATTAAATAACTAAATGCTTATGGGCAAACCGCTTCTCTTTTATGAGACATCTTGTTCTCCCTGAAAAACTAAAAGTTAATCAGAAAAATTGAGTTGACTCTTTTGTTTTTGTAAAGCTAATTGCTACATTCACATAATTGATGTATATGAGTTTTAAACTTTTAACTGTACTATGTATATGGTTTTTGCCATTCTAACTTGATAATAAATTCTTAAATCCCAAACATAACTTTTTATCTTTTCACAAAACTAGATATAACACTGGAGAGAATTAATATTCCATTCTGTGATGAACAAATTTAATGGCAGGAGGTGGGTTGGATGGTAAACTGATCTATAACTGGAGCCAGCATGAAGACTCCTATTCATGTTTTCATCCTAAGGACATAAAATATGTTCATTTGGCCTAATTTTTGTACAATAAAGAAAAAAGTTTTATTCATCTGTCTCTCATTTGAACTCTTGAAGATAATGGTTGAATTAATGTGAAATTTAAACTGTTATGCTAGAATTATAATATTATTCACACCTTAATAAGCATTAAATCTTAAGGATCACTAAATGGAGTCAAAGAAGACAAAAATTCAGAGTATTGACTATTCTCATTCAGAACAAGAAAGTCACTGAAGAATATCAGGTTCATAATTATTCAATACCTATTATTGAAAGAGCTTTCTACAGATAGAGTGACTACTTTTCATATTCTCAAATAAAATAATATCAGCTTTTTAAAAAATAACAGCAGTTCTTACTTTTAATATAGCACAAATCATAAAATAAAGTTGATTTTCTTAAAAGAATAACTGACATGTAAAATTATTTATTACCAGGACTATAAAACATTAATTTAATTAGTCAAGTTTATAATCAAATGCAGTAGATTGCAAAGGCACCAACTATGCTTATGAAGACTTTTTGACTGTAAATCTTAGGAAGTTTCAAAGTTATGAATAATAAATGCTACTTTTATTATTCATTGAAATCTAGAATCTTCATGGCTCTGGCTTTCGTGTGAGTCACACCATTAGGTAGATGAAAAACTACACTGTATGTCAAGATCTCTAACTATCACCCCTCGAGTTAATTGAAATTCTTTGTAAATATCCCAGCCCTTAATAAGGAAGTAGGACCCAATATCACATTATTATATTTATTATTATTATTTAATATATGTTTTATTTTTTTTTAGAGAGAAAAGAAGGGAGAGGGAGAGAGAGTTAGAAACAACTATGAGAGAGAAACATCAACATTGATTGGCTGCCTCTTGCACACTCCCTGCGGGGGGGTCAAACCCTAAACCCAGGCATGTGTCCTGACAGGGAATTGAATGGTTAACCTCTTGGTGTGTGGATTGAAGCTCAAACACTGAGTAACACTGGCCAGGTAATGCTTATATATTATTAATGTGTAGATCAACAAATATTTCAATCTATTCTCCTTCACATATCTCCTCCCTCTTCCTCCCCTGCTTCTCTCTCTTTCTCTCTCTCTCTTCCTCTCTGACAATTCAGATAAGGAAAAATAAGACAAAAAATTCTCATCAAAAGAGATGATGTGGTTTTTAATGAATCTCAAAGAGAGAGATATTTTTAATAGTTATTTTGTTAACAATATGGAGGTGCAACCACTGTGTTTAGCCTTGTAAGACAGAGGTTTTGCTTCCTTTTCAGTGCCTGTCTTTGCTGTGTAATCATCACACAGAAAATATCAGCATATTTAAACAGAGAACATATCACATGTCAGCACAGGAATGGGCAATATAGCAGTAATGGTAAAAATAATAATTGCAAATATTTATCAATGTTTACAAATGCTAAACATTTTTCCTAAAAACTATTCTAACCCCTTTATGTGGATTATCTAATCTAATGGTCACCACTACTATATGATGTAGCTATTGTTAGTGTCCAATTTTACACAGAGGGGAACTCAAGCATTGAAGGACTTTTCCAAGGTCTTATCATTAGTAAGTATATAAAGCATGTTTTAAAATCCAGGGATCCCAAGTGCAGAACCCAGATTTTTAACCATTAAGCTATTCTAATTTACCTTTTAAATGCATGATTTTTCAGAATCTTTGAAAACATAAAAAAGCAGATGTATCTTCATGGTGATCATCTTAGGTCTTAAGTATTAGGTCTCATGAGCGAGATAATCATGTTTAGCTTCTAAGAATTCAGAGAAGAAGGAGATGCATCTATATAGTCATCTCTATTGTCCATCAATATTTATAAAAACAACACAAGGCATATCCTCTGGGATGAGAAGTCTTTTGGGTATTTTACATGCTGAGTGATTGTCCTACCACCTGAGACCACAGTTAGTATTTGGATTAGCTGGCTAGGCTTACCATTTAAAATAACAATTTATGTGTATGGATATACAACCTTGACTAGGAAAGGAGTATATCAGCTATGTTATAAACCCCAATTTTTGGTGGAGAATATACATAATTAGACTAAGGACTAATACCAACCTATTATTAATTAAAATAAGTTTACAGATATATATTTACCTGAGTGAAAACAAAAATTGACTCATTAAATGTTGCATACCCAGAAAAGTGAGACAAGTTTATTGCAAAGGTTACAGAATACCATTAAAATAAGAAGATTCCTTTAGTGGAGATAAAGAATTAGGATGCTATTTAGTATTTGGAGTTATAGGTCAATGCCAGCGGTCTTTATATATAATCTTATTTTCAAAAATTAATTATATTTTACTTTCTTTCTTATGAGACATCTTGTTCTCCCTGAAAAATAAAAAGTTAATTAGAAAAATTGAGTTGACTCTTTTTTATTTTTGTAAAGCTAATTGCTATATCCACATATCACATGTCAGCACAGAAATGCACAATGTAGCAGTAATGGTAAAAATAATAATTGCAAATATTTACCAATGCTTACAAGTGCTAAACATTGAACTTTGAAATCATGGACCCTTTAAGTTAAAAGTGAAATCATGGACCCTTTTTGTTCAAAGAGATCTAATAAATCACCTGTTTTAATTTACCAATCTGAATTCATCTTGACATTTTTTCTGTTGACACCCATAATCACTTTTATAACCAGTGTTGGGAAACTATTTACTATAAGACAGAAAATACTGAATAATATAAAATTGTGCTTCCTTTTCTAGTGATAAACATTCAAGATAGGGTTTAATAATATGATATTCTTTTAGAATTTTCATACATACCAAAATAAGGCCTCAGTCTCTCATCGTTTAGTTGATCTCAAAAGACATTGTTTAATCATAAATCTCCACATTGATCCAAAACACCAAAACAAATAGACAATCTTCAATGAAAAAAAAAATCTTTTACCAGGAAACATAAGGGCACCAAGTTTCAAAAATAAAGATGAGAAAGATAAATAAGGAACTTAAAATAACAACTGCAAAAAGTGTTCACATATTTTCCAGAGAATCTAGACTGAGGGTGCGGTAGGCTGGCAATAGAGTGGTTGGAGGCACAGGTGAGATAATGTGTGAAACTTCCAAGCTCCTACTTTGTCATTCAACCTTTTAGAAAAATTATGAATTTCTCATGCATGTCTAGAAAACTTTGCTTTGTAAGAGTAATATTTTGAAAACTTTTGTTTTGTTTGTTTTTTCATAATAGGTATAAAAAAGCCATAGTCAAACAGCAAAATGTGGGAGCAAGGAATATGTAAGGCCCCATGTAGCCTTTGAGAGGTTGATGTACTGGTCATGAAGTATTTCTTTCCCATTCTTGGCAGGGCATGAACCTACCAAAAGCACTGACATTTCTCTATTTTTATGATATTTTAATGAGGGCTTGTAGGCAAAAATATTTAAAATGGATTCTGTCCAAATAAATAAGCCAG
>NW_006299595.1:21190-27745 GCF_000327345.1 Myotis davidii | reverse complement strand
AACTCTACTCTTTCTCATCTATTCAATAATGGGACAGATGTTTACATACATGTTTGATCATTTCATCATTCTAATTGCAATTCATTAGTGGTTGCATATTGTTCTAAGAATTAAAACTAGAGTAAAATCTCATCTTTCATAACCCTCTTTCTGTTTAATTTTCAACATTTATACTTGAGGTTTCAAGGTCACTTATTCATTTCTTTTTCAGATGGTCCAATATGTTCTCAAGTTGTTTTTTTTTCCTATTGTTTGTCTAAAATTTCCTTCTCTTTTATATTCCTTAGGTTACTTATCCCTCTATCTCTAGACCTCAATTACATACCACTTGCTTAGGGAAGTCATTATTCATTTTCTCCTTGCTCAGAGTTTTTTATTAGAATGTCAATTTACCCTTCATTTCTTAAAAATATGTTCTTATTGATTTCAGAGAGGAAGGGAGAGAGAGATAGAAAGATCATTGATGAGAGAGAATCATTGATTGGCTGCCTCCTGAAACCCACTGGGGATCGAGGCCTTACTCAGGCATGTGCTCTGACCAGCAATCGAACGGCAACTCTCTGGTTCATAGGTTGATGCTCAACCACTGGGCCACTGTAGCTGGGCTACCCTTCATTTCTTAATAATAGCATTTATCATAATTGTAAATGTAGATGTATCCATAATAATTTTTGTCTGTATCACCTGTTATAATGAAGGCAAATTCCTCTTTTTGCTGTCTACTGTTTTCTTGTACCTTAGTAGTGTCTAATACTGCATCTGAAACACTGGGAGCCCTTAAGAATTTAAATGGATTTTTATAAATGTTCCACAGACACCTCAAATTTTATGCATTCAAAGTGGGTTTCACTATCTCCTTTTATAAACAATAGTAATTCTCTATCACTCATTGAATGACATACCATCATGCCGGAAGCCGGTCCATCGTTGCTGCTTGACACAGTCACTGCAGGGAAGAAACATCTTCACAGCTTATGTTTCAAGGGACCTGGCGTATATGACATATTTTTGCTCCCCCCCCCCCCCCTTAAGCGCTATGTCTTTCTGTTTAATTTTCAACATTTATACTTGAAGTTTCATAGTCACTTATTCATTTGTTTTTCAGATGGTCCAATATGTTCTCAATTTTTATTTTCCTATTGTTTGTCTAAAATTTCCTTCTCTTTTATATTCCTTAGGTTAAGGGGTTTTACAATGGAGTAACCTTGGAATGGAGATAAGAAACGCCCTAACCTTTGGAATAGAATGGATAGGATTAAGATCAAATAGTATAAATACAGATGTAAGAGGAAAATAAAAAGAGGGACCTGGCTATGATGATCACCTGAATGCTGCCTCCATGTTATTCCTTCTTCGGTGACTCCGTCCACACCTTTGGGAACCCCTGGACCTGCTGGGGCTGGACCCCAGCACCATCAACGTGGTTTCACATGAGAAACCTAAGCATCAACTATGAAACCAATCCACAATCATTTATTAAAATGATTATATTCTAAGTGTTGTTTTTATATATTCTAAGTGTTGTTAACATAAAAAAAAACTCCACATTCAAACCTGTGGTATATTTTTGTGAGTTTATTTGAGTCAACAATTGCCAGACAGCAGAATCTCAATGTATTGAGATAGTGCTCCCGAGAATGGCAGAATGGCGTGTTTTGGTTTTTTTTTTTTTTGGTTTGTTTGTTTGTTTTTTTACCTTGTTTTATAGTACCTTATGTATTCATTTTATTTCATGTTTTGCCTCTTCTAATTTTAGGATTAAGGCTTCTGTTTCAAAAGTGAGTTGTTGTGTTCCTTGTTTGTTTGTTTTTTAACCTTGTAGATTACAATCAAAAGAGGAGATGTGAGTGGGTTACATTAACTCCATTGGTGGTAGGTTAAGAAAGTAGGAGAAAACAAAGGGGAGAGGACATCTGGGATTGGATAAAAAGCAAAATGATAGACACATACTTGTTTTAATTAGGTGGGTGCAGGATAGTTAAGAGTAAACAATTAACAATAACAATGAGGGAATTTGTGGTCTCTGTTCCTGGTGCCCTGGCACATTGATTGTGCCCTGAGGGGTCTGGAAAAAGGGAAGTTACAAGTTACCCTGACCTCCAGAAGGTATGTTATCTTAGATGCAAAAAATAGGTTTAGTGAAGATCAAAGTTGATCTTTGTCAGGGAAGATACTAACCTCGGACATGACTACCCACTATAAACTGCTTTTTAATTCAAGGTTTTCATTTCAGACCATCCTTTATGGTTACTTTAGGCATCTTGAGTTTGCCTAAAGGCATCTTGAGGCTGCCACAAAGGTCATCCCTGAGTTAGGTTAACATGTGCCCCTTTTTGTCCACAATATCATTCATCATTGTTATATTTTTATTTTCACAACCATTACTCTAAGAGAGATCACCATTAATTCTTAATTGTGCTTTTGCAATCACTTCTAAAATATTTTTCTGAAGATTTTATGAACTTAAAATGGCATGAAGAAAAGATAATGATAAAATATGTATAAAAATGTAAAATGACACCATGTGATACTTATCTTTGTCTGACTGGTTTATATTTGTTAGTATAATACCGTGGGATGGGCAGGGAGGTGGTAAACCAGGTAATTTATATTCATATATGCATAGCCCATGGACACACACATATATTGTGATGGAGGCCTGGGAGGGGCAGTGAGGGTTATTTCAATTGGAAAAAACAACAAAGGGGACATCTGTAATACTTTCAAAAATAAATATCCTATTGAAAATTAAAAATGTGGCCTGGACTGTCCATGCTCAGTGGTTGAGCATCAACCTGTGAACCAGGAGGTCAAGATTCCATTCTTGGTCAGGGCACATGCAGGGATTATAAGCTCGATCCCCAGTAGAGGGCATGCGGAGACAGTTCTACCACCTCTCTACTATTAGCACTTACTTGTTTTTTTTAAAAAAACACTCTAGTCCTCATAACAGAACTTTTTAGAAAATATTATACAAAATATAGGTTATTGAACATATGGGAACTAGCATTATTGTTTTTTATCTTAAAACATTTTACTGGATAAGGAGGGTGGGGGTAAGGGAGAGAGATCAACCAAAGGACTTGTATGCATGCATATAAGCATAAGCAATGGACACAGACAATATAGAGGGTAAGGGTGAGGGCAAGATGGGGGGGGTGGGAGGGAGTAAGGACATATTTGTAATACCCTAATCAATGAAGGGGAATAAAACCATTTTGCCGAATAAAATTCAAAGGTTTCACTACATTTTCAAAGAAAACCACTTCTTCATCCTGCTTCGAATCTGCTGGGTCTTGACACTGTAGATGATTGGGTTCATCAGGGGTGGAAAGAGAATATAAATGCTGCCCATAAGAACATGAACCAAAGGCGAGAGGTGCTTCCCAAAGCGGTGAACCATGGTGAGACCAATGATGGGAATATAGAAAACCAGGACAGCACAGAGGTGGGAAACACAGGTCTGCAAAGACTTGAGCCTCTCTTCCCGAGATGCAATTACCAGCACTGTATACAAGATGAACACATAGGAGATGAGAATAAGGACAGCATCCAACAGCAGGGTACAGATCACCAGAGCCAGGGCATAGAAGCTGTTGAAGCGGATGTCAGAACAGGCCAGCCTGAGCAGGTCCTGGTGCAAGCAGAAAGAGTGGGAGAGGACATGAGGGCGGCAGTAACGGAAGAACTTCAGACGAATGATGACAGGAAGAATGGACACAGCGCTTCTCAGCACAATGGTCACCATGAAATGAATGACTCTGCTATTAGTCAGGATGGATCTGTATCTCAGAGGATTGCGGATGGCAGTAAAGCGATCAAAAGCCATGGCAAGGAGGACTCCAGACTCTGTGCAGGAGAGACCGTGGACAAAATAGGTCTGTGCAATGCAGGCATCCAGGCTGACTTCCTGGCTGAGCCCCCACAGGATCCCCAGCACCGTGTGCACTGTGGACAGCCCCATGCACAGGTCAGTGAGGGCCAGCAAGGCCAGGAAGTAGAACATGGGCTCATGCAGGCTCGGCTCAGTCCGAATCACATGCAGCACCAGGCAGTTTCCCATGAAAACCATAGCATAGATGGAGGAGAAGGGAATTGAAAACCAGGGATAGTACTGGTCCAGGCCAGGGAACCCTGTAAGAATGAATACAGAGGTATTGGTAGCAGATGCAGACATGATTATTTGAAGGTAATTTTCAGGATAAGAAAAGTATTTAATCACAGCGTTGTTTCAACCTGCTGTCGTTGAGAATAGTCAGATAACACACCCCTCAGAGCACACACAGCACAGGTAAAGCTAACTGTACAAATCCAGGAGCACTCAACTCATTGGAATAAGCTACAGCACAAGATGATTTCACAGGGAATCTCCTTAGTATTCGGCCTCAGAGGTTACAGAAGCAAGTCAATGTCCTTAGCATTTTAAGCGAGTAAGTTGCTTAACTTCATTCACTTTTAGTCCCTCTGAGCCACTGTCACCACACATAGCAGGTGACAGTGACAGCTTAGGGCTGCTGCTCTGCAGCTCCTAAGTTAGCGTCACGAATGCTTTCTTCCTTACCAGTCCTTATGGTACAGGGAGTCAGAAGCTCAGAGTTATGAGGAGTGAAGAGCTATGAGCCAGATGAACTCACGCTCCTGGGAGACCACTATTCCCTTGTGGTGGATGATGCAAATGCAGCATTCTCCTGGAAAATTTTCTTGCAATAAGGATAGAAAACTTCTGATAGAGCAGGCCCAGGGCCCTAACAACAGCAAAATATGATTGAAAGAGTCACAATCTATGTTCAACCCTCTATATCTATGATATCTACAAGTATAACATATACATCATCAAACTAAATTATATAAAGAAAAAATTTATCACAATGGAAGACATTTGGGGGGTTGCTTGTTCATTTATGTAGTCACTTATTTATTCATAAGCCCTGTGCAGGTATTCATAATACCTGCATAGAAACATTTAAGAGTTTATAATGTCTCCGTTCTTTTGAAACTTAAAATCAAGTATGGAATATCATAAAATATAAATATACAAGTAAATACATAAAAATGTTCTAACAATGAAAATAATACAGTAACAATGAACATTTTAAAAGACTTCTAATAATTTCGCTAAATGCCAAAGTTAGAATATTAAATATCTGATTTGAGGAATGGCATAAAAAAAAAGATTTGAATGGAAAGGTGGTGGGGAATGATCTGGGGAATCCACAATATTACAACTCAGGATAGGTTTTGTTTTTCTGGGTTTTGTTTTTTTTTTTCCCCCACAACCACTAGAACTACACTGAAAATATTTGAACAAATTATCATTCTGTTTGCGTCCATTACCGGGCTTTTTCTATGAGTATAAGCCCTCTCTCCTCTATAATTTCTCTGTAGTTCAATGTCTTCTCATTTTCTCATTGTCTCCTAGTGTTTATATTCCCTAATGACCTATTCTTATCACAGGTCTTCATTATTTCTATAGAGAAAAAAAATGTGATTTTTTGTTTTGTTTTTACTCTCCAGGACCTCAAACATATTATTTTCTAGTAAATGAACTAAAATCTTAAATTATAGAACTTGTAAGGGCCTTTTAAAAAATTAAATTCTCTACATAAATGCCTGGGAGGTGTTCTGCACTCCTGTTACTAGTGGTAGTTTTGTCTAGAGGGCTGGGTTGAGAAATGGAGAGAGAGACCTTGCAAGTTTTACTTTGCAAAGTTATGTACATTATACAAGGATGGTACAAGGCATGGAGGGGAGAAGTTATGAACCAAAGAACTTATATGCATACACACATTACCCATGAACACAAACAATAGGGTTGTGAAGGCCCCGGGCAGGGTGGGATCTGGTTGGAGCGGGGCAGGGGGATGGGCTGGGAAATGAGCAGAGAAAGGGCGGGGACATCTGTAATACTCTCAACAATAAAGACTTTTTTTTTAATCTAAAAAAAAAATTAAAGTACTTCTAAAGGTAAGTTAGTACATTTTTACCAGTTTAAGTAGACATTTCTTATGTGCTTTCTTGTGATGAAAAGAAGCAAAACAATTTTTGTTTAAGAAACATTTAAGAGTTTATAATGTCTCTGTTCTTTTGAAACTTAAAATCAAGTATGGAATATAATAAAATATTCCACAATGCTGGACCACCAGTAAGGCTGCCGTGGTCATGATCCATAGATGGAATGAAAATTCCTGGAACAAACATGTTTTTTCACATGTTCAGAGGGCTTCATATCTGCTTCTTTGCCAGATACTTCACACAAAGGCTCCCATCCTTGCCTGCACATCAGGAAGATTTTAAAATAGATTCCCAGGCCCTGCCCCCAAGTGGTTGAATTAGAATCTTCTGGAGATGGCCTGATCCCCACCAGCAGTTGGACATCCCTCTCACAATCTGGGACCGCTGGCTCCTAACCGTTCACCTGCCTGCTTGCCTGATTGCCCCTAACCACTCTGCCTGCCTACCTTATTGCCCCTAACCCCTCTGCCAACCTGCCTGATTGCCCCAATCTCTATGCCTGCCTTCCTGATCACCTTAACTGCCTCTGCTTCTCTGCCTGAT
>NW_006299595.1:0-20736 GCF_000327345.1 Myotis davidii | reverse complement strand
CAATCCTGGTCTCTCTCTCTCTCTCTCTCTCTCTCTCTGGGCCGATCTGGGTTATGACCCATAGCCACTGCAGCAGCAGAGAGGTTGTTAGGCCTCTGACCCAGCCTCCACACCCACCTTGCCCCGCCCACCTTCCCCCCCTGCAGCCCCACCTGGCCGCCAGCTACCAGCCTTGCTGTGATAGGAGCCTGTGGGCCACAGGGGAGGGACCGAGAGTTGCTCCATGCACTTCCTGGTGACTGTTCATTCACCTGGTCGTTTAGGTCATGTTGGCCCTAGGCTATTATTAGTATAGATTTATTTATTTATTTATTTATTTATTTATCTCAATTTCTCCAACCCCCACCTAGCCCTACCCCTGACATCTGTCAGCCTGCTCTCTATCTATAAGTTTGTTACCATTTTGCTTATTAGTTCACTTTGTTCATTAGACTCTACATCTGAGTGAAATCCTATGGTACTTGTCTTCCTCTGAATGGCTTATTTCACTTAGCACAATGTTCTCCTGGTCTTAATGCTAAACCATGATACCTGAAACCCAACAATCAAATTATGTTTATTATTTAATATCAATTTTCCATCTAATTTTACCACATAAACCCTTCAAAAGTTTAACTTTTGTCCCAGAATAATGCCTAGAAGTCAACAATTCTACCACCTCTCTAGTGTCCATCCCTCTTCATTCTATTTGTATCCTCAACTCTACCTATTTTAAATGCTAGTTAGTTTCTTCAATTCCTAAAGCTGTCATTGGAATAAGCCCTTATTATTCTTTTCTTTAACAGAAAGTCTTTCCTCTCACCTGTTTGGCAAAGTTCTCTTTGTCATATATCTCTTTTACAGTTGAATTAAATTTAAACCTTTAACACATCTATAAACAACCCACTTTAATCTATTTGACTTTCTAAAGCTTGATTTTTTTTTAAAGCCTGCTCGACCCATAAGCAACAATGTTCAGGAGGTTGGGCATATCTCTTTTGGATGTCCATTTTGTTTAACTCTGTGCCTCCAGAATTGAGCATACTTTCAAACAGTTGTTGAAGTAATAAATGAATGGTTCTCTAGGATTCATACAGATGAAAATGTCCCTTCTTATATCTTTATGATAGTTTTCAAGACATGTTGCTTAGTGTGAACTATTGATGAATAAAAAGGTGGCTACTTTGAGGTACTGAATATTTTTATTATATTAAAACTTTAGTGTGAATATCTTCTGTAATAGGTTATAAAATGTATTACTTTAAGTTTATACTTCATTTAAAGAGTTGGGGAACATTAACAGTTATTGCATACTGCTCTTTTAGTTGTTAATGATATCGCAGAGTCTAAAGAAGAGCATGGGACCACCTGGCTATTTGACAGTTCCACTTTGACTTTTACTGTTTAAAATTATCATTGTGTTTTTTGAAATTATCATAGCTATCAGATAGCTAGCTATAGCCTACATCCCTCTCTGTAATATTCTAAACTACTGCTTGTAATTGGTTGTAAGGAAACCAAAGAGCAAGTTTTTCCAATTTTGAAAAAGTTACCATTATTCTTAATGATGGCAGTAATAGAAGAAAATACATATTTCATTCTCAAAATAATTATTTCATACACTGATAAGTGCTAAGTTGCAGTCAGGATGAGTAAGTCGTTAGACGTTTGGCTTCCAACTAGTGGCAAATTAACATAGATTTTTTTTCTTCTTTCATTCTTGTGATTTTTCCTTACTTGGTGACTCTGGCTAATGATTAGAGATTCACACAGCAGAATAATTGCCCTACTATGATTTTTAAACAAATGTTTATTTAAGTATAGTTGGTATATAATATTATATTGGTTATAGTATGTACATGATAGTAATTTGATGTTATTATACCTTAGAACAGTGGTTCTCAACCTTCCTAATGCCATGACCCTTTAATGCAGTTCCTCATGTTGTGATGACCCCCAATTTCATTGTTACAAATTGAACATAATTAAAGCATAGTTATTAATCACAAAACAATATGTACTTACACATGTGTTTTCTGATGGTCTTAGGTGACCCCAGTGAAAGGGTCGTTCAACCCCAATTTCTGTGTCTTGCATAATGTCCAAATTTATCCATGTTGTCCCAAATGGCAGGATTTCCTTCTTTATAAGGATTAATAATATTTCAATGTATGCATATACCACAGCTTCCTTGTCTATTTGTTCATTGATGGACATATATATTGTTTCCATGTCTTGGTTAGTATGAATAATACTGCAGTGAATGCAGGAGTGCAGATATCTCCTTGAGATATTAATTTCAATTTCTGGGACTATTTTCCAAGAAGTGGGATTGTTGGATCATATGATAGTTCTATTTTTAATTTTTGAGGAGTAACCATACTGTTTTCCATAGTGTAGGCACTGATTTTTATTCCCACCAACAGTACCTAAGGGTATCCTTTTCCCCACATCCTTGTCAATACCATCCTAATATATGTGAGATGATATCTAATTGCGATTTTGATTTGAATTCCTCTGATGTTTAGTAATGTTCAACACCTTTTCATATACTTAGTGGTAATTTATATGCCTTCTTTGGAAAAATGTCTATTCGAAATTCACCTTAAATTGAATTACTTAAGGAAGTTATGCCATGAAATCCCCTGAACAATTACAGCTGGTGTTCAGTGGTCTATCCCATTTTCATATCATCAAGCGGAGATTTTCAGTTTCTATTTTTAAATCTTTCTCAATTTAGCAGAATTGGATTCAATTCTATAGCCTCTATCTATTGTATAGTCAGCTCTGGAACAAGTCAGAGAATAAGTGCATGAGATTTGATAATATTGAATGAATTTATTCCTTCTAAAAAGTTCCATTACTGTCCTAATGAAAGATTTAAGAAATAAGAGAATAATCTTGGAGTCGTTGCGCTCATGCACATGCACACTTTTGGTCAAAGCAGACTTCCTTTAGTATGAATCGGATATTCTATCTCATTTGGAAACCAGTAAGTATACAGGGATACCTGTGATCTGAAAATATGATAGAGTAAAATAGGCATAAAAATATGAAGAGAAAAAAATACAGAAAACTATGTGCCCTGGAGTGCATATATCGTGTGTGTGTGTGTGTGTGTGTGTGTGTGTGTGTTTTGAGGAGGGATGAGGGTGGGAGAGAAGGATTTGGTTTAATTTCATTCCTGATTTCTTTCCTGAAACGACATTCTGTTACTTAAGAATTTGGGCTGCATTCCTGTTCTTGTCATTCATGGCCTGTCCTTGTATAATTAAAATAATTTTTATGTGTTACTTTTGTTTTAACTATATTTTAATACTTGCAGCCAAAATTCTGAGGTAGTAGAACCATTCCCAGACCATCCACAACATCTCCATGCTCTATAAATTTAGATATGTTATAAATGGTAAACAAAGAAAGATGCATTTTTAACTCAGGCAAAGGAATAAAAGGGTAACTATTGTGAAATATCACCAGAGGTCTCTCTATAATAAACTAATGTGTTAAGGGAAAAGACTTTCAGAACTTTACCCATACTGGAGGAAAGAAGGTCCTCTTATATCCAGCTTCCTCAATCTTCCTGTCTTATCTAAGTGGGAAAAGAGTTCCTGATTCAATACATTGAGCTTGCTGTAGTCAGAGAAAGAAAGAAAAAGGAGGCTGGGGGAAAAGAAGGGTGACCTCTGTAGAAATCCTTGTGAAGGCCAGAGCTCTGAGAAACAGACCCAGTAACATCTCAGGCCCTTCTAAGATTTAAATTAGAAGATTATTGTATGCTTCCCTCCTCCACATGTCATGCCTTAGCACCAATCTAACAGGGTTCCAATATAATAAATAATAAATTACTTTTCAACTAAAGTTGAACTAAAAGAGCTGAAAAATACAGATTTTTTTTTCCTAAGGAAAAGCATAAGAGGGGAGTAGAGAACAAGAAAATATCTTCTCATATCTATAGCTAGAGTAAACACAACCCAACTTCTAATCAGATTAAAAAATATCCTCATGCTAAAAAAACATTTACCTGCTTCTTATTGCCCAATAAAACATGCTTTAATTTGAACAAAAATCACAAAGGAAAAATAAAGACATACTTCAAAGAGACAAAGTAATTTATCATAAAGAATAAGATATACTTCATAATATGTAACTATCAAATGGAGACATTAAGTATCTATGAAAAATATGATAGGGACTCTAATGTAAATAGTAAATATGAAAATAACTGATGGGCATTGTAAATAGAGAGAAAGAAACTCTAAGAATCAAAAGGACATGATAGAAATTAAAACAACAGCAACATTGTAATAAAAATAAACAGTGTCTTTTGATGAGCTCATCAGTAGACTAAAAAATAAATACAATAAAGAATAAATCAACTTGAAGGTCAATCAATAGAAATTCCCCAAACTGAAATGCAGAGGAAAAAAATGAAACACACAGAACAGCACATCCAAGAACTATGAAACAATATGGAATGGTGTAATATACATGTACTTTACCAGAGAAAAAGAAAAACAAATTAAGTGAAACATATGAACCAATAATGGCTGAGAACTTCCATAATTAATGATTGAAACCAAACTATAGATCCAGGAATCCCATTCGACATCAAGAAGAAGTAATACCAAAATACTAGTAGATGCATCTAGTCAAATTGTTAAAATGAAGAAACCAAAGACAAATAAAATCTTGAATGAATCCTTTCTTGTGGAGGGAACATTTACAAGTAGAGGAACAAAATCAGAATTATAGCAAAATCCTCCTCAGACACAAGGCAAGGAAGAAGATATTAAAATGAAATATTTTAAATATTTAAAGAAAAAGAATCACCAACCTAGAATTTCATATCCAGTGAAAATAGTCTTCAGATTTTAATTAAGGGAGATAAGCAGATGAAGATTTTATCAAACCAAAATAAGAAGACAAAAGGAAAAAACCAATTCATGCAAGCATTCGAGCTAGCTGACCTGCTCAGAATGAAATATTGAAATAAGTCCTTCAGATAAAAGGAACATTACATGTCAGAATTTTGGCTCTCCATTAGGAAAGGAAGAGTGTCAAAGAAGGAATAAATAAAGGTAAAATATAGTCTTATTTCTTTAAATCTTAATTGATCTAAAGAAAAACCATTTTATCTAAAGCAATAAAAGAAACAATGTTCTGGTGATTACTCCATATGAATAAGCGAAAGAAAATCACATCACTAGGGAAAAGAGGGAGGAATTGGGAATACTTTGTGTATCAGATACTTGAATTACATATGAGTGGTATAAAGATATTTGAAAGTAGATTAAGACCAGTTCTAAATGTACAATGTAAACTCAAGGCCAACCAGAAATAAACAAACAAACAAACAAACAAACATATATATCCTATATAATAAAGAGCTAATATGCAAATGTTCATTGCGCCCTCTTGCCCTCGCTCTGGGCTGGGGGACCTGAGGCCATACCCCCTGCCCAGCGGAGCTTGACAGGAACCTGAGGCTGCAACCCCCACCCGGCAGGGCTTGTTGGGGGACCTGAGGCTGCACCCCGTGCCCAGCGGAGCTTAATGGGGGTTGGGAGGTGGGCCAGTCGGGTCTGGGTCTCGCATGATTTTGAGGCTCATGTGGGTGGGCGGGGACTTGACTCTGGGTCCCGTGGTGCACCCCAGACTCTGACAGGAGGGAGATTTTCATATACATTTTACTAATTTTCTTTCAACTCTGACACTTCTATTATAGAGAAAGGGCAAATAGTAATATTAAAATATTTCCTCTAATTAATTCCCTTTTAATGTACACAAATTTTGTGCACCAGGCCACTAGTATGTATATAACACCGTAAAGGAGATAAAATAAAACAATACAAAATTCTCAATTAAAATTAGAGAAGGCAGCAAAATGGAGTGGAATAATATAGGAGTGAAATTAAGAAGTCCTAAAGGCCTGATTCTCACATATCTAGAATTATATGAACATTTCAACTTGCAGAAGTTTTTCTCAAAAATGTAACCCATTCATTAATTCATTCTTTTATTCAGCAATTGCGTACCAAATACCCATTATATGGAAAATGTTACATTCAGAAAAGGGAATGTAATAGTTAACAAGAGGTAAAGAATACCTTTTCTCGTGAGTATTTTATTTAATGGAGTGGGGATTTTTAAAAAATACTCATAATATCACTGTATTTCAGAAATATTCATCACCCCATTTACCAAAAATTCTTCCTCCTGCACTCTCAGGCAAAGCATTATGCACATCTTTATACATTTGTAAAGTTCCTAGTTACTCTTTAGATTCCTTTTCCATTTAGAATAGAAGTTCCCTTCTTGAGCCTTAAATGATGTGAACCTTTCCTCTAAAACAGAGGTTGTATCTTAGTTATACATCTATCTCCAGGGTCTACAACAGTACATTTAAGAGGGTAGGTATTAAAAAAAGCTTTGTTCAATAAAAAATTAGTAAATGAGAATATGGTTACTTCTCCCCATGAATGATAACTTCATCTGGAAGATGGTAGCCTCTATTTCCAGTTTTTCTCTTGACTATGGGA
Source organism: Myotis davidii (assembly GCF_000327345.1). NCBI lineage: Eukaryota > Metazoa > Chordata > Mammalia > Chiroptera > Vespertilionidae > Myotis > Myotis davidii. Next base: position 14,218 of record NW_006299595.1, on the reverse strand, counting down.
CTCATTGTAAGCTCAGTGGCTCATTAAACAATTAAGATTAAAATTTCTCCTGCCTTCTTTCTAGAAAAAACTTAATGATCCTGAGGGTCTCTGATGCCAGCGCCATCTGACCGGAAGAGGCGCAGCATCCTGGATCGGATCTGCTTGGTCTTAATGGTGTAAACCACGGGATTGAGCACTGGAGGTGTGAGAAAGTGAAGATAGGAGAGTAGTACACGACTGCATGGGGAAGCCCGCCTCCCAAATCTGTGAATCATGGACAGACCAATCATAGGTGTGTAGAAAAGCAGCACAGAACACATGTGGGAGACACACGTGTTGAGGGCTTTGAGGCGCTCTGTCTTGGAGGCAATGGACAGCACCGTGTGGAGGATCAGCCCGTAGGAGAGGACGATGAGCACTGCGTCCACACCCAGCGTGGAGAGCACTACGAAGAGACCATAGGCGCTGTTGATGTGGGTGTCGGCACAGGCCAGCTTCATGACATCGGGGTGCAGGCAGTAGGAGTGGGAAAGCAGGCGATTGCGGCAGTAAGGCAGTTTCTTCAGCATGATGGGGGCTGGGATGTGGAGACCAATGCTGCGCACCATGATGGCCAGGCCCAAGCTGGCAATGCAGGGACTCGTGAGGATGGTGCCATAGCGCAGGGGGCTGCTGATGGCCACAACACGGTCAAAGGCCATGGTCAGCAGCACAGAGGACTCCATGATGGAGAAAGTGTGGATGAAGAAGAGCTGGGCCAGGCATACATCCAGGGCTACCTCCCTGAGACCCAGCATGTAGATGGTGAGCATGGAGGGCAGTGTGGAAGCAGATAGCCCCAGGTCAGTCACCGCCAGCATAGACAGAAAGTAGTACATGGGCTGGTGCAGGGAGGGCTCTGACCTCACCACCCACAGGATAAGGCTGTTCCCTGTCAGAGATGCCATGTACATGGCACACAGAGGGATGGAGAGCCAGATGTGCACAGCTTCAAAGCCTGGGAGGCCTGTTAGGAAGAAGGAGGTGCTGGTGTAGTTGGAGTCTGACATGATGACCTGGAGGGGGAGTACTCCAATCAGATGTGCATTCACAGGGCCTCCTAGAATCAAAGGAGTTTCTGTATCAAAACCTGATCTATAACCCAAGACATTAAATTCCCCAAAATGTTACTCTGATAATCATGGTCTTATAATCTGCCCAAGTATTTTTTCTAGTTCATACATAAGGAATCCTTTTAAAAAGATGTATTTGAATCATTAAAAGAAATCTTGCAAACATATAAGTCTGTCTCAGGAGCCACTCAACACAATTTAACCCCAAATGAGAGTTTGAAACACAGATCTTGAAAGGGACTAAGATAGATTTGTTCCCCAGTCTACATTATAAATTTTGGGAAATGGACTCTAGCTTCCAATATAGTTAGTGTGCTGATCTGGAACCAGAGTCAAGGTTTCTCACTTCCTGTAAGTTTCTCCTTCAAATGCCTTTTAATAGGTGCTTCTGCAAAATGGGTAATACGAGAATTTTGCATAGAGGCATCTTTCATAATTAAAAGAATACAGAATAATTCCTCTTTTTATCTCAACCACCTGTGTGAACACACAAATTCTTATCCCACATATAATTTAAAATTCAAAGTTATGGCAAAATAAAATAAATTAGACATTTAAATAAATACAACTCATTCTGTAATGTACCTGGTCATGTGGAACATTTAATAGAATGATTCTTAACTTACAGAATATTGAACAGGTATTTTGAAACTTATGGATTACTCTTCAGTATTATTCTGATGAGAATGTAGAAACTAGAAAAAAAGACATGTATTTGCCAATGAATCAGTACTTAGATGCACTAGGGAGTAAAGTAGTCTCTAGAGAAATACAATGAACTGTTGACAGATTTTCTGTCTTCCTTGTGGTCTGGCCCTTGAACTTTGGCCACTTTTCATTCATATCCTGACATCTCAGTTACATCCTTATATTTAATACATTTTTAATTCTCTGTTCCTTTTTTTTGAGAACACAATAAAGAAAACTCAATTTGAAAACTTTCAATCTTCCTAATTAAAAAACAGAGGAAAGAGATTTCTTGAAATTTCCAGAAATACAGAACATTGAGGAATAATAACAACAATAAGGACAATTTATTTTTAAAGAATCTTATTTAATAATATATTTGGAGGTTTTTATGGTTTTTTTAGAAAACAATTTTTTTTCTTTATTTTGTCATCTTTCCTTTCATATACCTTGTGCTGTGCAATCCATTATTCTTCTCTTTGTGAACAGGCGGTCCACATAATAATGAATTCTGTCACCTTTTTTCTGCCGGTAAACATGGGCAGGTGTAATTCACTACTGTTGTAATTCATTACCATTGTATATCATGTAAAGCACTTTACAAAACATTTTCACTTAGTTAATTTTAAAGTCTCTTAATCCTTAGAGGTTGGCAGATCAGTTTTCCAGATTAATAAAATCAATTCTTAAGAACTCAAGTACTGTATATAACTTTGCTAAGTCTCATGGATTATAAAAGGAGGGTCCAAGACTGCAAATAATTCTGACCCAGTGATTTTGTATTATGGACATTGTTGTTTGTAACTTAAGATACATATCAGCTATTAACTAACAGACTCAAGACACAAGCTTCATCCTTAAATCAAAGCAAACTATAAACACCCATGAATTTATATTTTAAAAAATGTCCTATGTAATGGCACTTCTGATTTTCCTCTTATTCTCTACTTCAATCCTTCCAGAATTAAACTGTCCTGGTCACTGTTCTAGATTCTGACGATAGAACTATTAAAAAATTAACAATAAGGTCCCCCAAATAAGGAGTCAATATTATTTCAAATATTTAAAAAAATACAATGTGGAAAGAGAAAGGGGTGTTATTTTAGATTGAAAGTTTAAGTTATAGCTCTGTGAGGAGGGGGTAATGGAGAAAAAGCAAAACAGTAAGAAGGTGCAAAACAGTTAGAAATTTGTAGATGCATGGGTGAGTGAGTGAGTGAGTGACTGGTAGGGAATGCATAGAGATGCATCAGGAAAATTTCAGGTATCAGCACACAAGTTAACTAGGAGATAGGTATCTGTTATAGCTGGAATCATGATAGAAATAAGAGAGTTGAGAACAAAGACAACCTCTAGAGCTAACACAGTCACTTAAGAAAACTGTATTGTACCTGACTGTTGGGTTGGGGATGTTCTCTTCGGAGCTGAATATACTCTATCTAGCGGCACTGGATTATAAAAGGAGGGCCTGGGCATCAGCAACTGATTCAGGATTCTGGAATTGAAGCCCAGCATTTGATAATTTAACAATCCCTCCAGGTGATTCTAATCCAAACAAAGATCTGAGAATCACTGCAGTACATGGTAAGGTATAGTACTGCTTTATAAGGAGAAGTGAGCAATGCTGTTCCTTTCTTAAAGGAAGAAAGTAGAAGATATGCAAAGGTAATAATTTAGGAATAAAGGAACACTCTCAGAAAAGATAAAAAAAATGGTGCTAACCTCTGAGATGAGCCCCTAATGACGCTCATTCACAAGCACAGATTCTTTCATTAGGATTTATCAAATGATCTTACTGCAGATCATTAAAGACCACTAAGCATATGGTAATTATAATAAAGACAGTTTTTTCCTTATAATTTCGCTTACAAAGTAAAATATTTTTAATAAAGTAACCGGTAAGTTAGCTAAATTCTGATGCTTTTGGAGATTGGACAAGTTGTATTGTCTCTTGTACATACAAATTTATGGATTTTTATTCAGTTACTGATAGAGCAACTGTGAAATAAGTTGAGGAAATGTTAAAAAAAAACATTGACCGGGAAGAACCAAGCATTCAAATTGTCTGAATGTTCTTTGTAAATTCTCCATCCTACATTCACTCTACACTATCACTATCTGTATTTTAATTAGAGAAAAAAAAACACACATTTCTTTAACAAACTGAAAGATTTCTCACTTTACCCATCAATTTCAATGAATATCCATAGTGTAAGCAGCGTCAGAATTCCTGACTTTGGTTAACCTATCATTTGAGAAAATGGACCTATAAAAAAGGGCATTGAGATGTTCACATATGTGGAGAACATTGTTTTTGCACATATTGCACTAAGTTGACTGTCTAGAAGAGGAAGTTTCATGAGTATATGTGTGACTGTGTGATTTTTTTTTTATTTTTCAGTTTCTAAGAAACACTTGTTGAGTGAATGGATTTAGTGTGAAGAAGCAGAGAATATAGTTGAGAAGGCAAGGCACCTGACTTCAGCACAAAAACACTGGGATAAAATACTTAGATGAAATTTGGGTTTAAGCAAGAGCTATTTTTTCCAAAATTTCAAGAATACACTATGAACTACTTCCTTATTAGAACTATTTATTTTGGCTTGTCAAAAGAATTTCCATCAGGTATAAACCTGTGGCATCATAGCAAACAAAGTGGGACACCATGCTGAATTTCCTAACATGGATGTCTACTTTCTTTGGCAACCACATTAGGATTTCAGATCAACAGCATTAAGAGCCAATATTCTGCCATGATAGTAATAGGAAATAATAAGAGAATGGGTTTCATGTTCCCAAAGGATTCTCCTCTAGAACTATATCCATATACTCACATAAATCATGCTGATTTCAATTTTCCCATCCACTGAATATTGAAAATGGGTAAATTGTACTAATTTTCATAGCAGACCAATTTTATCAATGCAATTGATGATAAAATATGATAGTGGATGAAAGACTTGAAGAGTTCCTAATATTCTGCAAAGTATTTAGAATGTAAATAATACTTGTTAATATGTGTCTTAAAGTTACTTACTATGATCAAAATGCAAGGAGTTTTCTCAAAGCTGATTCTTTAAAGATTTTGAAAGATTTGCAACTAATCTTGATTACCTGGGTTTATCAATTCACATCATCATTCTGCTACCTTCCATCTTGGAAGAAGTCTTTTCAAACTGTCTTCACAAATGAGCAACTCCCTATATCATTCTGCTTCTCAAACTTTTCATCTCAGCTTGTCTACCTTTGAGAGGAATAGAATCATTTGCCTAGAGCCTCAGATGCAACTCTATCAGTCTGTATTTAAGGCAAGGAGAAATTTTGTGATGTGTTACCAGACCATTATAATTGCCCATTTAATTGTTTCTATCTATTATGCCAGCACATTTGAGGAATAATTCAGGAAACTCATCCAATAGATCTGAAGACCCCCTTTTCTTTCTCTAAATATTTAATATACTGTACTTAACTCAAAACATATTATTAACACTATTTTTAAGTGAGCACTAACAAGGGGCAAATGGCTTTACCCCTTTCCTCTCTAAACCCTATGTTATTGACTCACCCACAAGGAGAAAAGAGCTGAGAACATTTCTCATCCTCCTCCAGGTTACAATGGAAGGGAATTTGCAATGAAGAGTGATTTCACAGCAAATCAGCCAATACTTGGATATTATCCCTTGATGAACATAACAGGCACCATGGGCTTTGGGGCAGCAACTGCCTTTAACCATGTCACTGCCAAACAAGTTTTGCAATGGCCTATGAAGAAACTCCATTGTGATTGGAAATCCTTTAGCCCTGTCCAAGTCTGTCTCAGTTACTAGTACCCTTATATTATGTTTAAAAAGTCATCGGCCGTTTGTGAGTGCAAGCTTCAATATCAGAAAGACCTAAGTTGAAGATGGTCTCCACTGGTAATTATATAAATTGCACAAGCTCTTTGAGCTGAGTTGAAGATGGTCTCCACTGGTAATTATATAAATTGCACAAGCTCTTTGAGCCTCATTTTAAATGTGTGTAATATATAATAGCACTACCATTGGGAGATTATAGATATATGTTTAACAACAAGTGGCCCTGAAGTGAAAATGTGTGGGTTTGAATCTCAGCTCCGTCACTTAATAGCTCTGAAGGTTTGGGCATGTTCTTTAACTTCTCGTTGACTCAGTTTCCCCATCAGTGAAATGGGCACCATGAAAGAAACTAATGCACATCATTGTGAGGATTGAATGGGGTACTCCATTAAAAACCTTATAACAGCTTGTCAATACTAAAGTAGTTATTAGTACTTTATTATTATGAAAGACCTGAGTTGATGCTATTCAATATAATATATGTAAATATATAATTCCTGAAAAATCACACATTAAATACTTAATAAATTTTATTGTTATTATTATGTTCATGTAAATGCAGCAAAACACCCTTTTTATTGTTGCAACAGAAATAATAAAAGTTCAATAAAATGAAGGACTTTCAACTTTGAGGATATCTCTCTGTAGTTAAATAGAAATCACAATTTTAGCCACGGCATTGAAAACCAAGGCAGGCAGCTCATGTCCTACAAAATTAATGTTTTATAAAATTATTTTGTTTCACAATATAAATGGAAAACAAAACCAAACCCTGCTCATTCTGGGTGCACTTATTTGTTCCACCCCTGAGTATGAATGAAAGAAAATAGGGAGGTCCCATCTATAATGGATATAGAACATATTCTGACAAATAACTCTAATTCTAGGCAAGATATATAAAATAGGCCAGAAATTGAAAAACAGATAATGCTTAAATATTTCATCTTGCTGGTATCCACTTAAAACACATCACTTTAAAGAAGTATCTCTTGAAATCTCACTGGTTAAGTAGACTCGAACTTCTTAGTGTCTTCCCTCTAAGCTGCACTATCAGCCATGGAAGCACCTAGAGACTTACTGGAGAATTAAATGTTTAAAGCCTATTTCACTGAAGTATTTAAACTTTTCATACTAAGGAAGCAATATTCTATTTTATTTTCTGTATACTTTAAATAGGAGGTGGCCCAGCAGAGGTAAATAAATATAATTTAAATGAGTGACTATGTAGGGCAGAAATAAAATGTTGGTAATATGTCTTTTTCGCCTTCCCTTCATAACATTGTGAATAACTTTATAATACAATCTGACATAAAATATTAGCACTTAAGTGAAATACTTGCTTAACCTATTACTGGTTATGTTTTTAATAGAGCAATTCTATCAGTGAAATTAGTTGAAGCTTTAATCCAGAAAGAAAGACCATGACAACGTATGTAAATCAATTTCTCCAGCTTTGATTTGTTTGTGAAAATCTAGTCTGTTCTCATAAAAATGGACTTTAAAAAATATTATCTAAAGCATGGAGGGAGCCTTAGTTGGTTTGGCTCAGTGGATAGAGCATTGGCCTGCGGACTGAAGGGTCCCAGGTTTGATTCTGGTCAAGGGCACGTGCCCAGGGTTGCAGGTTCAATCCCCAGTAGGGGGCGTGCGAGAGGCAGCCAATCAATGATTCTCTCATCACTGATGTTTCTATCTCTCTCTTCCTCTCTTATCAATAAAGATATATATTTTTAAAAAGTATGGAGGGAAAATTGACTTATATATGGAATCTACCATTCAAGAACTATGGCATTTTGATGTAGTTTTTGAGGGCACAGAGTATCTCATTTATGTATTAGAAAGTGAGGAGCAGAGCTTTCCCTTTACTCAAAGGGCTAGGTATAGTTAATACGCAAGTCAGAAGAAAAACATATTTTGATTCACATACTTGCAAAACTTTCAGAAAGTACAATCAAGTAAGGCCCTTTTGAGCTCAATTTTGTGGAATTCTAGGTTTTTAGTTGAAAGAGATCTTAAATGTCATTAAATCCTACTCTTCTAATCTGTTTACTTTTACATGTAACTGATACGCTCTCCAGTGGCTGTTAGTTTCCCCTAACCCAAGGTCTCTCAGGTTGACACTGACATTTGCAGAATAAGAAACATTTTCCTGCCTTGACCGGTTTGGCTCAGTGGATGGAGCATCAGCCTGTGGACGCAAAGGTCCCAGGTTCGATTCCAATCAAGGGCATGTACCTTGGTTGCGGACACAACCCCAGTAGGGAGTGTGCAGGAGGCAGCTGATCGATGTTTCTAACGCTCTGTCCCCCTCCCTTCCTCTCTGTAAAAAATCAATAAAATATATTTTTTAAAAAAGAAAAGAAACATTTTCCCCTTTGGACAGGTACTGCTCTGATGGCTGGGGAAGCACCATAATATAGTCAGTCATTAGTTTTTGAATAAGTAATTGATCAGAGGAGAGGTACATTCTACCTCCTATGTGATATGTATTAATCAGCAGGCTGACCATCAGAACCAATATTTTGTCCTGTGGGCTCAAAGCTTTTTCAGGTGGAACACCTTCAGAATGCGTACCCGAATCTCTTTGGTTTTTATACTGTAGACAATTGGGTTGAGCATTGGAGGTACAAGAAAGTGCAGATAGGACAGAAGCATGTATACCTGAGCTGGTAGTCTCTTTTTCCCAAAGCGATGGATCATGGACAGGCTGACTAGTGGGGTATAAAAGAGAAGTACAGCACAGATATGGGAAATGCAGGTGTTGAAGGCTTTGAGTCGCCCAGCGTTGGAAGCAATGCTCAACACTGTCTTCAAGATCAGCACATAGGAGAGGAGAATGAGTACAGCGTCTGTCCCCAATGTGGAAAGCATGACGAAGAGCCCAAAGCCACTGTTCACAAGAGTGCTGGACCTGGCCAGCCTTACAACATCAGGGTGAACACAGTAAGAATGAGACAGAGCATTCATAGGCTGGAACTGAAGTCTTCCAAGGAGCACAGGCAGGGGCAGGTGAAGGGCAGCGCTGCGGGTCACAACGGCCAGCCCAATGGCCCCAATGCGCTGGGTTGTGAGAATGGTGGCATAGCGTAAGGGCTCTCGGATAGCCACACAGCGGTCAAACGCCATGGCCAACAGCACAGCTGACTCAATGACTGAGAAAGTGTGAATGAAGAATAGTTGCGCAAAGCAGGTTGCAGCTCCCACCTTCCTCTGGCCTAAGAGAAACACCGCCGCCATTGAAGGCAGCGTAGAAACTGAGAGGCCCAGGTCAGCCACTGACAGCATGGAAAGGAAGAGGTACATGGGTGTGTGAAGGCTGTGCACAGACTTGACAATGTACATTATGGTGATGTTGCCCAGCAAAGAGAGGCCATAGATAAGGCAGATAGGAATAGCTGTCCAGCAGTGAGCACTCTCAAGTCCTGGGAAGTCCATCAGTATGAAGAAGAAGCTGCTGGCATTACTGTTGCTAGGAACTGCCATAACTCTGGGAAGGACTTGCCTGGAAAAAGTATTGAGAAAGCAAAAGGTTATTCTTTCACAGCATTCTCCTACCATTTCATCACATTGGCACCCATAGCCTGTGCTGTCAGAGGACTACAGGCTTCATCTCCACATCTCACAGCATGAATCCCATTCATTTAGACATTTACGATAGGGAAGAGTGCTGTCTATCTCTCTTCTGGTGGTCTGCCTTAGTTTTCAGAAGCATACATGGGTCATTTAGAGAAAGAAAACTTCTTCCTCATTTGAAGATATTTCTCAAGGCTTGGAAAAAATGCAAAGCGGAACTGTGCTGAGAGCACCAGGGTGTGTGTGCTTAAGCCAGATTCGTTTTAGTACCAGAATGAAAAGTTCTAAAGGAACCTGGATAAGGATAATTATGTTTAGTGGCTGCTTAAAAGTTAGAAAACAAAGTATAAGAATGTTAATACTGATTCTGAACTCCTGATATTACCAGATATATGTTGTTTGGAAAGAGATTCAGTGTATACATAATAATATCAGATACCAGAAGTGATTTGAGCTTGACGTGAATGTTTAACAGGTTTGAATTCCTTCTAAATCTTTGTTACAGGATGCTCTCTAAAAATGTTTTCATTTTTAGATGAAGACTAGGTAATATTTACTGTTGGAAACACAATATATTTGATGGCATCAAAGATTTACTGAGCTCCTGGTATGCACTCAGTGTAAGTAAGGTAATGAGTAAATATAGAGTTTCTGCCTTTGAAGCTTTGCAATTGACTGGCCACCATAGACATATCCATAAACTAGTTCATAGGACATTGACCATGGGACAGACACAAGATCCCTCCTGTAAAACCACACTCTGCTTTGTATGATTACTCTTTTCCAGAAAAATCCTGGGCACCTTGAAGAACAATTATTAAAGAAGGGTTTAAGTGTGAAATCTAGTACATAGAGTGCATAGGAAACTTTGGTCACATACCTAAAGTCCAACTGAATGATGAGTTTCTCCCTTAACATCTTAGGAAAACTTTCTTAACAATGAAGATTTCAACATCTTCTTGGGCAGTCCCTGTTACCAGTAGAACAGTCTTCATTATATTTCTAATCCTCTCTTATGAACTAATTATAACAATGCTCTATAAAGTCATGAATACCTGCAATCCCCATTTCACACGTTAACTGTTAGTCTAAGGAAAACCTAGAGAATAAATTCTGTGCAAGATAACCAATGGTGTCAGAATGAAAACAAGTATGATAATTGAACAATAAAGAAATTGTCATTGGCAATTATTGGGAAGTCATGGAGGAATAATATGTGTGGGTATACCTGTGGAAAGGCGAGAATGGGTGAGCTCTAGGAGTCATCTATGTTTTCTAATAAAAACTCCCTCTGAATTTTGGTTAGAGAGGGAGAGGTAGGCAATGACTAGACTTTATATCAATCAACCTGCCTCTGACAAGTTTTCCTTATAGGCTGTTAATCACAATGTGGTTTCAAAAGAAAGGAAAACATTATCCCACTATACATAATGGTCTGAAATTCTTACACATGTTGAAAGCTTATCATTATTTTTTTAAATATATTTTATTGATTTTTTACAGAGAGGAAGGGAGAGAGATAGAGAGTCAGAAACATCAATGAGAGGGAAGCATCGATCAGCTGCCTCCTGCACACCCCACACCGGGGATGTGCCTGCAACTAAGGTACATGCCCTTGACCGGAATTGAACCTGGGACCCTTCCGTCCCCAGGCCGACGCTCTATCCAGTGAGCCAAACTGGTCAGGGCAAAAGCTTATCATTATTGATAAAAATAAAACATCTGAGATTCAGAATTAATATTTCAGGGCAAATATTTAACAAACTGATAGAAATAAAATAGTCCTGAAGCATGACAAGTATAGGAAAGAAGATAGTTTTATATTCAGAAGACAGCCTAAGCTGATATGTAACAAGCTGGTGATCCATTCACAAATGGGAATCATCTATTGGGCTACTTGGAAGTCTTTATTTTAACTCAGCCTTCTAAGACTGTCAGGAAAGAGGAGCTTTCGCTCTTACACCCTTAAACAAAAGGCTAACTTCTTTATTTGAGCTTTTTCAGAAAAAAAGCATTGACAAACACTTTTATATTTTTCAAGGTCATCTTGTCCAAATCCTGCTAAACTGACTCTGCAATATCCCTAAAAAGAATGCAAAACTCCATGTCTCAGAAGTCTTTTTAAAAACAACTGAGAAATATTACCTAATATGTGTCACACACAAATGTAGTTTGACTTGCAGTTGATCTCAAATTATAAGAGCAAGAATTGAGTGACTGTTAAGTGATGAAAGAGAGTCCAGGGGTTGTTTCCCAAAACTATATATTCTATGTATCTACTCTCTTGTATGTAGAATATATCATACAAGAGAATTAGAAGTGCTGTGTACCTCTAACAAATGCCCTTCCTGCTTCAGAGATCCTCATACAAAGTCAGAAGCCATGTCTAGGATAGCCCACGACTTCTCTCAATTCCATCCCAGGTACACATGCAACATGATTTGACCTACTATAGCCTGAGATGTTTCTATCACTCACCAGACCCCAGGTCAGAGATTCAATTTCTGTGGATTGTGGGGCAGTTGAGGACTTGTGAGGCTCCCTGGCTTTATCGTAGTGCTAAGAGAACAGGTTTATAAAACATTAGTTCTGGCTCTCCCTGGAGGCTCACATCCAGTCCCCGTGGCACAGTCTTTTAAAGAAGCATCAAGTGAACATGGCCAGACAGAGCTGCCTGTTGTTAACCCTTGTAGGTCTTTGCCAGATCTGCAGATGATATATGTTATAAGCTTAGAACATGCAGCCTGTTTTGCTTCAGGCTTCCTTTCTTCTCTTCCCAGCCTAAGACCTTTTTAGCTCCTTAGAGATGGAGATCATCAAATAGATCATAGCAATTTTGGTCCCAGGAACATCTTGCATCATATTTGTATTTTCAGGATATACAATCCTTTATATTTTCCTACACCCCTCTTCCAAATCCAGCCTTTCCCCTTAAATTATAAATATCTCAGGAGGTGGATAAGAACAGAATCTACAACACTATTTCCATGAGTGATAATATTAATAGATTTCCTCCAGGATAAATTCATTTTGAACTAATTGGTTATTGTTACAACTAGAGGCCTGGTTCACAAATTTGTACATGGGTGATGTCCGGCCAGAGGGAGGGGCTGTGGGCTGTTGGTTGGCTGGCCCAGCCCCTGGTTGAACTCCCAGTCAAAGGGACAATTTGCATATTAGCCTTTTAAAAAATATATATATTTTTATTGATTTCAGAGAGGAAGTTGAGAGGGAGAGAGAGATAAAAACATCAATGATGAGAGACTCATTGATCAGCTTCCTTCTGTACACGCCCCCACTGGGAATCCAGCACATAACCGGGGCATGTGCCCCTGACCAGAGTCAAACCCAGGATCCTTCAGTCCACAGGTTGACGCTCTATCCACTGAGCCACACCAGCCAGGGCCATATTAGCCTTTTATTATATAGGATAACATAGAGCTTACTTTTTACTGTTATTGTCTCTTTTTCTCCTCTCTCTCTCTCCTCAAAGTGAGTTCTTCATATTTCCTGAGGAAATGATTATAAGTGGTGGAGGAGATTAAAAAGATTCACCAGAGGCATATATATTGGGTCTGGATATTGTTTATAAGTTGAGGAGAGAGTAATATAGGATACAACTACTGGTTGCAATATGTGCAGAGCTGGGTGGGAATGGCCTGAAAATTTATGTAGCAACCAAGTTAGTAATGAGGTAGAGGAGCCATCTCGGGTACACAACCAATTGCTAGTTCGGTGATTCACTTGAAGCACTCACACAACTCAAAGTAAAACTATCCTCATGGCTGAGATTTGATATAGCAAAGGATACTGTGAAAGTACAGCAGGAAAAATCATATGTAGGTAAAGGCAAGAGAGGTCACATACAGGCCTCCCAACATTTCTTCTCTGAAAGGGTCTCTCTAGCTGAAACCTCAGAGACACATGAGAGATGTTTATGTAGGGAAGCCTGCTTGAGTTTTGGAATCCAGAGTTCTTAAAATGGAGCTGATCACATAGGCTCATATCTGTCATCTTATAAGTATGTGTAGACATCAGATCAAGCAACAGATACATAGAATAAATTCCATGTTTATCTTACACATGATACCCACCTGGTTCATGTAGACCTACTGCTTTGGGCACAGATAGTAAGATTATTGCTCAGTAAATGTGTGAAGATTCTGGAAGATTTGGTCAAGAGACAGCCATCAACATTGGCAACAGAAATAAGCAAAACTTGAGTAAAAGATATCTGCTGCAGTAACTCTTTTCTGGTAGGAGCTTTACTGCATTTTCAGAAATTGCCATGACCTCAATGGACATGAGTTAGAAATGTTTTCATTCAGCATATGTGAAATACGACTAGCTTCTAATATGGCCTAAAAATAATCCTAATCCTAGGTGACAGAAAATAACAAAAGAGTGTGGAATTATCAATTCAAAATAAAGTGGGCACTATATATATGGGCCCTTTAATAATAAGGAGAGTATTTAAGGAAGAACAAGTGTTAAATAGGAAGCAGTACTCACTTCAGAGCATGGAACCTTTAATCAGAAATTTTAAAAAATGAGCCAGAAAATCATCAAAGAATAATTGTGGCAGTTGTGAGCAAAGACTAACCCAAAAATGAAGAGAATCAATGAAAAGGCATAAACAAGATTATGTTAGATTCTGAAAAGCTAGTTTCAGTTCTGTTTGGAGTTGTTTGAGAATGAAGGCAGGGAAGACAACTAGCAGAATGCCAAAGTAATTTATTTAATTATTAAGTTCTAAGCTGAGTCAAGAGCAGTGGAAATGTAAAAGTGGGGGCTGTTGGGAAAATACTAATAAAGTAAAATCTACCTTATTGGTAAATGATTGGATACTATGAGTAAAGGGAAGTAAGGAGCATCCCTGACCCAGCTCATATTTTCGGCTGGCATGAGCACATGAATGGAAATGCCATTCCCAAAAATGTAGAACACAAACGTGATAGCAGGAAGAAGCAGCAGTTGAGAATGGACCAGGAGACTTTCCTGCTATTC
>NW_006299594.1:28666-32040 GCF_000327345.1 Myotis davidii | reverse complement strand
GATTGTCCAGTTTGTTGAAGTAGAGTTGTTCGTCATATTTTTTGGCAATCCTTTGTATATCTGTAGGGTTTTTTCATAATCCTTTGTATTTCAGTTGGATCGGTTGTTACTTCACCTCTTTCATTTCTGATTTTGTTTATTTTGGTCCTCTCTCTTTGCTTCTTCATGAGCCTGGATAGAGGTTTATCAATATTGTTTATCCTTTCAAAGAACCGGTTCTTGGTTTTATTAATCTTTTCTATTGTTTTTTTTTTGGTCTCTATGAAGTTTATCTCCACTCTGTTCTTTATTATTTCCTTCTTTCTGCTTGTGCTGGGCTTTTCTTATTGTTCTCTTTCTAACTCTTTGAGTTGTAGGATTACATAATTCATTACCATTTTTTTCTCCTTTTTTTGAGGTAGGCCTGTAGAGCTATGAACTTCACTCTAAGAATTGCTTTCCTGGTCATTTGTTTCCAGGATGCTTTTTATTTCTTCTTTGATTTCTCTTGTAACCCAGTTGTTGTTTAATAGCATACTATTTAGCCTCCAAGTGTTTGTGTTTTTTTTTCAAAGTTTTTATTGTAGTTGATATCTAGTTTTATGCCATTGTTATCTGAGAAGATGCTTGTTATTTCTATTCTCTTGAATTTGAAGAGACTTTGCCTGTGTCTTAATATATGGTCTATCTTTGAAAATGTCCCACATGCACCAGAGAAGAATGTATATTCTGAAGCTTTGGGGTGAAATATTCTGAAGATGTCAATTAAGTCCATCTGATCTAGTGAGTTATTTTGGATTGCTGTTTGTTTGCTGATTTTTGTTTAGATTTATCCAGTGGTGTCAGTGTGGTATTAAAGTCCACTACTATGACTGTATTGCTATTGATCTCTCCCTTGATATCTTCTAAAAGTTGTTCTTTTTTACAGCAGTCCCTTTAGCATTTCTTGCATTGCTGCCTTGGTGGTAATAAACCCTCTTAGCCCTTTTTTGTCTGTGAAGCTCCTGATTCCACCTTCAATTTTGGATGATAGCCTTGCTGGGTATAGTATTCTTGGATTCATTCCCTTTCTTTGCATCACTTTGCATATTTCATTGCATTCCCTCCTTGTCTAGTGTGTTTCTGCTGAGAAGTCAGCTGATATTCTAATAGGAGATCCTTTGTAGGTAACTTCCTGGCTCTCTCTGGGAGCCTTTAAGATTCTTACTTTGTCATTGGTGTTTGCCAATTTAATTTTGATTTGTCTTGGTGTTGGTCTTTTGGGGTTCATCTTGTTTGGCACTTTATGTGCTTCTTGGACTTGTGTAGTTTTTTTCTTGCCAGTATCAGGGAAGTTTTCTGTCATTATTTCTTCAAATAGGTTTTCTATTCCTTGCTTCTTGCCCTCTCCTTCTGGGACCCCTATTAAGCGATTGTTGTTTTGTTTTGTGTTGTCCCAAATCTCCCTTAGGCTCTCCTCTTGCTTTTAAAGATTTTTTTCCATTTGCTCCTGTGTTTATGTGTTTTTTCCTACCTTGCCATCTAATTTGCCAATGCAGTTCTCAGCCTCTTCTAGTCTGATGTTTAAACCTTCCATTGTGTTCTTTATTGCAGCTATGTCATTCTTCATTTCCTCTTGGTTCCTTTTCATGTTGGTGACATTCTCATTCAGCTCATTATAATTCTCATTGAGTTGTGTATATTTGTCATTCAGCCGTTTGAGCATTCTTATAATTATTACTCTGAATTCTTTTTTTTTTTTCAGGTGATCCTCATGACCAGGTTCCTCCCTTTATTGTCCTCTTACATTTGCATTTATAGTATTTGATCTTTATCCCATCCATTCTATTCCAAAGGTTAGGGCGTTTCTTAGCTCCATTCCAAGGTTACTCTATTGTTCTATTAAGCTACAAGGAAATAACTGAAGGAAGTTATTCTATGTAAAGATTATGTAGCTTAAGCGTGATTGTTCCTAGTTAAAGTGATTAACTACCCCTCTGGCACTTAGTTAAGGGTTTACAGATAAAAATCCTCACCTGGGGAAACACCTTTCTTGGAGAGGTGACCTTGGTTAAACACATAGCTCTTAAGAAGGGGAGCAAACATATTAAGAACAGTATGCCATATGCGTCAGGTCCCTTGAAACATCCCTGCAGCGACTGCATCAAGCAGCAAGGGTGGATCGGCTTCCAGCATCAGACAAGGTACCCTGGCCCAGGAGGGAGCACAGAACCCAGGCAAGGACCTGCACTGCCTCCCTTGCAGAAGATGTCATTGTGAAGCAGACAAAAGTGGTCTTCAGAGCCCCTTTTATACCCTTCCCCCTGTACCACCTCTTCTCTTTGCTAAGTTCTTTCAGCATTCATAATCTAATAGATTAGTTTTCCCAGGAGTACATGCGATTTAAGAAATACTGCCTGGGAGAGCAATGCTTTGTTGTAATGTACCCCGCGAATCACAGAAGGACGCCTCAAGAAGTCGAATTAAAGAGTCACATTTATTGCAATCCAGGACTATGAGGGGCCATTCCCAAATCTCATAGTCATCAGATGGTCGTAACTTCAGATTTATATAGTCAAAAAAATCACAAAGGTATTGATTACATCTCAGGGCTTGGAATGAGGAACCTGGCTCACAAAAAAAGCAGTTTACAGAAGCAGAATTCAGCATGTTAATTACAGTTTGGGGCCTCGGGATCACTGAGTTGACAGAAACACATCATCTGGGACCACTGGGTTGACAGGAACACACCATCTAGAGCCCTCGGGTCTCGAACCACTGAGCCGGCAGGAAGTCACCATCTAGAGCCATCGAGGCAATTTAGGGCAATTGCACTGTCCTGGTCTTAGGACCACTTGAAGTATGGTAGCAACCATTTCAGGTGGAAACTGTAGTTTAACTCTAACCCTGTTGTTTGGCTTAACAATATAAAAGTTACTTTGATTTTCTGAATTGTATAAATCATCCCATTCGATTGAATGCCTTATTGATTGTGACGTGACTATTCCATTGTTATCTTACTGGTTTTAGAGAGCACATTCTTCTGTACCTGGGAAACAGGACAGCACAATTACCCTAAATTGTTTTAGTGGCCACAGGTGGTGTGTTCCAGCTGACTCAGTGGTCCCTAGACCAGGACAGCACAATTACTCCAAATTGTCCTGACAACTCAGTGGTCAGGAGACCCGAGGGCCCTAGACAACGTGTTTCTATCAACTCAGTGATCCGGAAACCCAAAACTGTAATTTAGATAACATGCCTAAGTTTAACCCAGGTTACCCAAGGACTCTAGATAATGTATTTCTGTCAATTCAGTGACCCCAAGACCCGGAACTGTAATTAACATGCTTAATTCTGCTTCTGTAATCTGCTTTTTTGCGAACCGGGTGCCTCATTCCAAACCCTGGGATGTACCC
>NW_006299594.1:20310-26578 GCF_000327345.1 Myotis davidii | reverse complement strand
GGCCCTGGCCCTGAATCCACTGGATTGCAGTGTGTGTGGGCAGGTATCCCAGAAGAAGGAATTCAGTGTTTCTACAGCCCAGCAATGCACTCCTGTTTGTTTAAGTGCATGTCCAGCGGGTCTCACAGCGGGGCCCCAGGGCTGCCTGTGGAGTGGTGGTCTTGGGAGACCTGCACACTGGAAAAGCATGCAACTGTAGTGTCCAGATTTCTGCAGCTGTAGGGTGGGGAAACTCAGATTTTGGTGATGCACCTGTGGCAGATAGGTGCGCATTCCTGGTGGTGGCCCGCAGGGGCACCTGCAGTGAGTTTGCTAGCGCAGGCTCACTGAAGCACTCTAAAGGGCCCTGGCATGCTTAATCAAGGTGTCTTTGGGCAGGTATCCAGGATGGGTGAATTCAAAATTTCTACTGCCCAGGGGAGTGCATCCCTATTTGTCCAAGTTTGGACCCAGTGGCGGCTCACTGCGGCTTCCCCAAATGCTCTGTGGATAGATGGGCTCAGGGGGAGTGAGCAACTCTGGCAGTGCCTTTGCAGGGCGCTTAGCTGACACACTCTGAGGGACTCTGGCACTCAGGGGCCCAGGTGCTTAAGTTGCGCAGCTGGGTGTGTGTTGACAGTTATTCAGGCAGAGGAGAGGTAATTCAGAACTTCTACTGGGGGCAGTGCCCCTGTGTCTGTACACGCAGCTTGGGCTCACAGTGACTCCAAAGAGAAGTCTATGGAATAGTGTGCCTAGGACAGTGGTTGGCAAACTGCAGCTTGACAAACTGTGGCTCGTGAGCCACATGCGGCTCTTTGGCCCCTTGAGTGTGGCTCTTACACAAAATACTGACTTCTGTGCATGGGCCATGAAGTTTCCATGGCTCTATGTGTGCGCGCCCGCATGTGGTATTTTGTGGTATTTTGTGGAAGAGCCACACTCAAGGGGCCAAACAGCCGCATGTGGCTTGCGAGCCGCAGTTTGCAGACCATGGGCCTAGGAGACCTGCAAGCTGAAGATGCTGGAATGCCATGTCGGAGGTCTGCCACTGGGCAGGGGAAGTTGCACTTACTGCTGTGGGCATGGTGCTCCTTTGGAGGTGGAGATCCCAGGGTCTGCTGAGTCTGCGGGTGGGGCAGCAGGATTTTGGCTGGAGTGGTTACTGGGTCTCGGGCAATATCCCAGGCCTGTCTGCGTGGTGGTGCTGATGAGTTCCTAGAAGAGACCGCTCTCCCCTTCAAGATGGTGGGGGCTCCGTGCTGGAGTCCCGCAGTCTGGGGAGTGCCTGCAGTGGTGGTAGTCCCTCCCTGTCCCAGAGAGCCTGGTCTGCCAGCCTCTGCTGCTCCTGCTGGATTTAATTGTCCCTCCCTCACTCACACACACACCACACACATCCACACACTATCTTTTGATCCCCTCACTCACTCACTTCCTATCCCTCACCTCCGTCCTGCCAGTCGCCATCTTTTTTTCAAGAGCTAATATTTTGTTTAACTAGTGTGTTGGTCACTTAACCTTATAATACCTCATCTAATCCTTGCAAAAAATCTATAATATATCAGGTGTGTGTGTGTGTGTGTGTGTGTGTGTGTGTGTGTGTGATTTATCTATTTCCATAATAATGCTGCATAACAACCAACCACAAAATCTCACTGGCATATGACAATATGCATTTATTGCTTATGTGTTTATGGTCAGCTGGTGGGGGGCTAGACTGCTTTGGTGACCTTGGCTAGGATCTTGGGGTTACCTAAATATTTCCTGGTCTACGCAAAGCTTGACTGGAGTAGCTAGTGTGCCTAGGCTCTGTTTCACATGTTTCTCATCCTCCAGCAGGCTACACAGTCATGTTCTCAAGGTGGTAGTAGAGGTGCAAGAGAGAACAAATGGAAATACATTCCTTCTTGAGTTCTAGACTAGTAACTGGCATGGCATCATTCCACTTTATTCCATTGGCCAATGCAAGCCAAGTGGTCATTCCCAGAGTCAGAGTGGGAGGTACCCTACAAAGTTATAAGGCAAAAGTCATGAAGGTAAGGAGAGGTGAAAATCAGGGTCATTTATTGCAATCTATCATAGAGAAAAAAAGGAAGTTCAGAGATATTAAATAACTTTTTACGAGACCAGTACTCTAACCCCTGAGCTATGAAGCTAAAATAAATAACTTTTTTAGATACCCTACCTTCCTTCTGAGATTCATCAGTCTCTTCCATGCTTCTATGTCTCTGGATCTATTTTGTTCATTAGATTCCACATCTGAGTGAAATCATGTGATACTTGTCTTTCTCTGACTGGCTTATTTTGCTTAGCATAATACTCTACAGCTCTCCCCATGCTGTCTCAAAGGGTAAGAGATCCTTCTTTTTTATACAACTGCATAGTATTCCATGGTGTAAATATGCCACATCCTTTTTATGCACTCATCTAATTATGGGCACTTGGGCTGTTTCCACATCTTAGTTATTGTAAATAGTGCTGCTATGAACATTGGGGTGCATATATTCTTTCTGATTGGTTGTTTGGGATTCTTTAGATATATTCCTAGAAGTGGGATCACTTGGTCAAGTGGCAGTTCCATTTTTTAAATTTTTTTTGGAAACTCCATACCGTTTTTCATACTGGCTGTACCAGTCTGCATTCCCACCAGCAGATGCAGAGAAAGCATTTGATAAAATCCAACATTGATTTTTGATAAAAACTCTCAGCAAAGTGAGAATAGAGGTATCATACCTCAAGATAATAAAGGCCATATATGACAAAATTACAACCAACATCATTCTCAATGGGCAAAAACTAAAACCATTTCACCTAAGAACAGGAACAAGACAGGGATGTACACTTTCACCACTCCTGTTCAATATAGTATTGGAAATCATAGCCAAAGCAATCAGATAAGAAGAAAAAATAAAAGGCATCCAAATTGGAAAGGAGGAAATAAAACTGTCATTATTCACAGATAACATAATATTGTACATAGAAAACCCTAAAGACTCCACCAAAAAAACCTATTAAATTTAATAATTGAATTCGGCAATGTAGCCAGATACAAAATTAATACCCAGAGTAATTGATTGGAATTTAAAAACATCAATAATGAACTCTCAGAAAGATAAATTAAAAAAACACACACAATCTCATTTACCATTGCAACAAAAGACACGATACTTAGAAATAAACACAAGGCATTGAGAAAAGAGATAAAGATATAAACAAGTGGAAGAAAATCCCGTGTTCATGAATTAGTAGAAATAATATCATTAAAATGTCCACACTACCCAAAGCAATATATAGATTCAATGCAATCCCTATTAAAATACCAACAGCGTATTTCATAGATCTAGAACAAATACTCCAAATCTTTATATGGAACCAAAAAAGTCCTCAATTAGCTGCAGCAATCTTGAGAAAGAAAAATTAAGTTGGAGGAATCACAATACCAGATATTAAGCTATATTACAAAGCCATTGTACTCAAAATAGTCTGGTACTGGCACAATAACAGGCATATAGATCAATAGAGCAGAACAGAAACCCCAGAAATCAACCCAAACCATTATGCTCAATTAATATTTGACAAGGTAGGTAAGATCATAAAATGAAGTCAAGACAATCTCTTCAATAAATGATGTTGAGAAAATTGAACAAATACATGCAAAAAAATGAAACTAGATCACCAACTTACACCATTCAGAAGAATAAACTCAAAATGGGTAAAAGACTTAAATGTAAATTGTGAAACCATAAAAATCATAGAAGAAACCATAAACAACAAAATCTCAGACATCTCTTGTAGCAATACGTTTATAGATACATCTCCTAGGAGAAACAAAGGAGAAAATAAACAAATAGGACTACATCAACTTAAAAATCATTTTATATTGTTTTAAATTTTTGTTAATGTTCTCTATGATGTCTCTATATGAAACAACTAAAACATTTCTTTTTTTGTTTGTTTTTGTACAAAGGCATATCCTGGCTTAATTAAACGGCCTATGCACAGAGTCAAAATAAAAACACACACACAAAAAAATCAGATTAATAATATTTTTAAAAAATGAAAACAGGAGGCAGGGAAGATGCCCCTAAGAGAGGGGCACAGGTTGCCCTGTTCATGGCACCAGGTCTGGCCACAGGGCTTTTTGGTATTGCTGTTGCTCCCAGGGAGGTCACAGGGCAGTGATTGTCCTGCGGGAACCACGGTTCACCTGGGTTGCGGACTCATCTCTTCTGGGGTTTGCTCTGCTTCCATACACCCCAGATCTTGTCCAACAGGCCAGAGATGATGGCCTCAGTGGGTTTGTAATAGTCAACCAGCAGCTCCTTGACCCTGGCAGTCCAGGTATCATCTCTCCATATTCAGGAGTTCATCCACATCAATCTCCAGCTCTGGGATCTCCTCTCTCTGGCAGTCATAGAGGTGAGTGAGCTGTTCTGGGATCCATTCCTCCTGGTTGAGGTGCTTCTGTAACTCCTTGAAGTCATACTTGACCCTGATCTTCCCTTGGCATCTCACTGGGCCATCCTCATCTGCACTGCCCAGAACTTTGAAAGTACAGTGGGGCCTTGACTTACGAATTTAATTCGTTCCGAGACCGAGCTCATTAAGGGGCTTTTTAAGGAGCTCGTTAACTCAAATTACTCTATCAACTCAATGCAAAAAATCGGCTGAGAGACAGCTGGTATCTCAAAAAACTCTAGTCGGGACACTTGTAAGTCAAGACTCCTTTGTAGATGTGGGGCCATGGGCCACCACCTTCGGGCCAGGGATCCAGGGTTGCCAAAGCCACACCCTCCACAGGGCTGCTGTTCACCATAGTAGGTGCTGGGGCCATGTGCGCGTGCCTGGCCCCATCCTGTGCCACCTCTTCTTCAACTAAACCATTTCCATTTTAAACTTAAAAATGGATTTAACTTGTAATCTAATAAATCTTTTTTAAAAAGATAAAAGCAAGTTTCTTGTCCCATTTACTCTCTGTTAGCAAAGGAATGGGTTTTGCTAAAGTATTTCCCTTACGTGTGACTTCTCCAAGGTTATGCTAGGTGTGTAAGGCCTATTCAGAATGGATTTGCCAATGCCATAGTGTTTTGAGTTTATCCTCAGGATTTTCACATGTTTTCCACATTCCTGGTGAACTTTTACAGCAGTTGGTAGTGCACTTCCCAGCACTGTCCAGGGGACAGGTTACCTGTCATGTTTCCAGCCTGATCATCTGACCTACCACATTAGACAAGCTCATTTATGGAGATGGATGCAATAGGTTGTTAGAGCCCAATGCCATTAAACATTTGAATTGTGTAACAAATTGTTTCTCTTGATTTCATATTCAGAAATCAACCTTAGGATTCCCCATGTTCATTGTCTTCAGGGAGAGAATAACTTCGTCAGGCTGTCTGATCTGCCTGAAAGCTGTATTTCTCATTGTGAATTAATTACTAATCTGCCATTCTGGCTTTTAAACACTTAGGAGTCTTGTGGGTCTGAGTCAGCATCCAGCACCTTCAAGCTTGATAAATGCCGAGACACTGATAAGATCAGTTATCTGAGGTTGTACTATTTAATGCCATGCCTTGTGATGATGATTCTCCAAAATGAATTAATATCAAATAGTGTTTATTAATCATTTTCTGCATGCCAGACACTGCAGATTTATTTACATGATCTCATTTAGACCTCATAACAACTTTTATTTCCATTTTAAAAATAGGAAGACTGAAGTAACAGATTAAAATCTTGTCCCAAATCAAATGGCTACTTTGACAGAAACTTCTATTTGCCTCCCAATAACCTTTATTACCTTAGTGATTGAATTCAGGTATATTCCTGGTGGAGATTCATCTAGTGAACAGCTTCTGTTACCAAGCATCTGTCACACCAAGGTATGATCTTGTGAGCTCTGTCAGTGAGATATAATTGTTGTGTTATGTGGGATTTCTAGGAAGCCTGCCTAGAGAGTTGACTTGGCTGGGAGGGGGTTCATTTTGTACCTCCTGTTTTCTTCAGCTGCTAGCTTGAAATGCAGGCATGATGGCCAGAACCATCTTGGACTATGGAGTGAACTCTTGAATGTACGCCAACATTGAAGTTGTTAGAATAGAAAGGTAAAAGAAGGGATCTGGGTATGAGATGGCACCATGGAGCTACTGTGCCAATTCCATTTCAGAAATCTTTGCTGCTTCCTGAACATATTAGTGTTCTCTTAGCAAAGAAGAAAGGTAAGGATGGCTATTGGGTAGGAAGTGGATAGTATTTACACTCTATATGTCAAGTGTCTCATATTTGGGTTGTG
>NW_006299594.1:15656-19891 GCF_000327345.1 Myotis davidii | reverse complement strand
TGGGGCCAGCCGGGGTGAGGGGCTGATGGCTGTTTGCAGCCTGGCCACAATCCCCAGCCACCCAAGCTCCCAATGGAGGCTGGCTGGAAGCAGGTATCTGGGATTTGTCTTTTATAACTGAAACTTCGTTGCCATGAGCGGAGGCCTCAGCCGGCTCAGGCTGGTGGGAAACTTGGCTTCCTCCATTGCCTGGGCAACCAAGCCTCCTGCTTGCTCCAGCTCTGTGGCGGCCGGCCGCCATCTTGGTTGGGTTAATTTGCATATAGTCGCTCTGATTGGCTGGTGGGCATGTCTTAGGGCAGTGATGGCGAACCTATGACATGCGTGTCAGAGGTGACATGTGAACTCATTTTTTTGGTTGATTTTCTTTGTTAAATGGCATTTAAATATATAAAATATTTATCAAAAATATAAATCTTTGTTTTACTATGGTTGCAAATATCAAAAAAATTCTATATGTGACATGGCACTAGAGTTAAGTTAGGGTTTTCAAAATGCTGACATGCTGAGCTCAAAAGGTTTGCCATCACTGTCTTAGGGCGTAGCAAAGGTACGGTCAATTAGCATCTTTGTCTTTTATTACTGTAGGTACTTGAGTTCTATCTCTGCCACTTACTACCTTTGCATATTGGACACATCTCCTGCCTCCCTGTACATCCTTTCAGCCCATCTTTTAGTCACAGAATTGATCCAGTAAGCAGTTTCATGTGGGTGTAAGCAGATAGCACTTTGCTTTAGCCTCACAGTGAATATTTCACTTCCCACCCCAGGACTTCTTTGATGTTTCAGCACATAGGACTATTGGAACCCCCTGACACCCACATATGTAGTATGGAATGTGAGGAGTTTAAAGGCCCAAGAGTCATTGCTTGACTAATGTGAGATGAGAGACAGAGATAAAAGTTCTTTCTTCCAACTTTGGCCAGATAATTCTGATGTGCATTTTAGTATTGTTTGCTTCTGAGAGGTTCTCAAAGGGTCTAAGCACCATTAAGCCCCAGTTGCCTATTGTTGTGGCCAAGTGAAAAATACACTCTGTATTTATTTTCTTTCTTCTCCTATTCATTTTTCTCAATTCCCTACTTCTATTTCAGGGACTCAACACCCCCTCCTCACCCCGCCCAAACAAAAACAACTACTTGCATGCAAACTGTTGTCTCTGGCTCTACATTCCAGGGAGAACACAGGTTAAGGCATTGTATAGCCTTGGATTAAGCTCTATTTATAAAACTTTGACACTTGCTGACATTTTTATGCCCCTTATATAGTGAAGCAGTGTACTATCTGTGGTGTACGAAGATGACAATACATCATGAAATATGATAGTATCAAGTGTTGAAATGGACATGGATCAATAGGAATTGATATACCTTATCGATAGGCATGCAATTTGGAAAATCATTTTGGAAAACTTGGCACTATCTTGTGAAATTGGCATACATACACTATGACCCACCAATTTTTTTGTAGGTATAACCTCTAAAGAAATTCTTTTGCATATGAACCAGGAACTCTCCTTAGGAACATGGTTCATAATACAAAAATACTGGAATAACCTAATTGTTCACTGATGGGAAAATAGATACATTTTGAAATTGGATACATTTAAAATTTGAAACTATAAAGCAAACTATAAAGCAAACTATAAAGGCAGGCTAGTGCTTTCCTCTGATGGGAAGACAGGGATGGAATAAGGTAGGAACATACAGAGTGGGGCAAAAGTAGGTTTACAGCAGTGCATATGGAAAACAATACAAAAATTAATAAATAATAATATGAGAATAAACTCTGTGTTTCATGTACTCACAAATGTAAATCTCCTTTTGCCTCACCCTGTATAATAGATGCACTGGCATTATTCATGTTGTAGATCTTGAATTAGGTGATTGGCTCATCAAGGTTCACTTATTATTCTTTACTAGAGACCCGGTGCATGAAATTCATGCATGAAGGGGCCCTCAGCCTGGCCTGCACCCTCTCACAATCTGGGACCCCTTGGAGGATGTCCTACTGCCAGTTTAGGCCCAATCCCACAGGGATCCCTGCAGGATCAGGCCTAAACCAGGAGTTGGACATTCCTCTCATAGTCTGGGACTGCTGGGTCCTAACTGCTTGCCTGCCTGCCTCCCTTCCTGGCAATACGGGACTCCTTGGGGGATGTCCGGGTTGGCCTAAACCAGCAGTCGGACATCCCTCTTGCAATCTGGGACCGCTGGCTATTAACCGCTAGCCTGTCTGCCTGCCTGATCATCCCTAACCCTTCTGCATGCCTGCCTGCCTGATTGCCCCTAACTGCTTGCCTTCCTGCCTGCCTGATCGCCCCTAACCCCTCACCTGCCTGCCTGTCACCCCTAACTGCTCACCTGCCTGTCTGATTGCCCCTAACCACCTCTGCCTCGGCCCCCACAGTTTCAGCTTCATCCAGAAGGATGTCCAGAATGACTTCCAGAAGGTTGTTCGGCTGTCCAGTCTAATTAGCATATTATGCTTTTATTATTATGAATAACTTATCTAAATAAAATATAGGTTTTTCACATATGCAATATCAGATTTTATATAATGATACTAGAGGCCTGATGCACAAATTTCGTGCGTGGGCGGGGTGGTCCCCTCGATCCTGGGCCTAAACCAGCAGTCGGACATCCCTCTCACAATCCTGGACCACTGGCTCCTAACCACTCACCTGCCTGCCTGCTTGATCATCCCTACCCGCCTCTGCCTGCAGGCCTGATCACCCCTCACTGGCCCCCCCTGCTGGCCTGGTTGCCCCTAATTGCCTCCCTGCCAGCCTGATCACCCTTAATTGCCTCTGTCTGCCAGCCTGCTCACCCACAACTGAAACCCCTGCTGGTCTGGTCACCCCATGCAACCTGTTTGGTCATCCATTCAGTTCTGATGGTAGCTTAGGCTTTTATATAGATAGATTATTTGCTCACAATGTTTTGTAAATTAAATTTATTGTAGTAACATTGGTCAACATGAACATATAGGTTTCAGGTGTGGGTTTCTATGTCACAAGATTTGTATATTGCACTGTGTGCCCACCAGCCAGAGTTAAATATTCTCCTATCACCATATACTAGGCCTCCTTAACCCCCCCCCCGACCCCGCTTTCCTCTGGCAACTACCACACTACTGTTTGTGTTCACAAGTTTCAGTTTTATATCCCACATATGAGTGAAATCATATTGTTCTTAGCTTTTCCTGACTGACTTATTTCACTTAGCATAATGTTCCCGAAGTCCATCCATGTTGTTGCAAATTGGCACTATTTTATCCTTTCTGATGGCTCAGTGGTATTCCATTGTGTATATGTACCACATCTTCTTTATCCAGTCCTCTATCACAGGACACTTTGGATGTTTCCCTGCTTTGGCCACTGTGAATAATGCTGCAATGAAAATAGGGGTGCATATATCTTTGTGAATACACGATTTTGAGTTTTTCGGCTATATATCAATGAGTGGGATTGGTGAGTTGTGTAGTAGCTCTATTATGTTTCTTTTTAATTTATCTTTATTGTTGAAAGCATAACAGATGTTGGCTTTGGTTGTTTGTGGGTTTCTTTCTCATTAACCCCCTCTACCTGTCCCTCCCAGGCCTTCACCACTCTATTGTCTGTCTCCATGGGTTATACATATATGCATATAAGTTCCCTGGTTCATCACTCTCCTCTCACCCCCCCCCCCCATCCCCAACTTCCCTCTGAAATTCTATTCTGGTTCTATTAATCAGTTTATTTTGTTCATTAGATTCCACATATGAGTGAGATCATGTGACACTTATCTTTCTCTGATTGGCTTATTTCACTTAACATAATGCTCTCCAGGTCCATCCATGCTGTTGCAAATGGTCAGAGTTCTTTCTTTTTTACAGCTGTGCAGTATTCCACTATGTAAATGTATCACAGCTTTTTTTAACTACTCATCTATTGATGGGCACTTGGGCTGATTCCAAATTGTATATTGTGCTGCTATGAGCATTGTGGTGCATATATTCTTTCTGATTGGTGTTTAAGATTTCTTAGGACATATTCCTAGACGTGGGCTCATTGGGACAATAAGAGTCCCATTTTTAATTTACTGAGGGAACGCCATACTTATAAATTACATACTTAGGATTTCTTTTTCCACAACCTCTCCAACACTTGTTTGTTTTCCATAGTGGCTGCACCAGTCTACATTCCCACCAACAGTGTACTAAGAATCCCTTTTATTCACATCCATGCCAGCACC
>NW_006299594.1:14395-15233 GCF_000327345.1 Myotis davidii | reverse complement strand
CTTTGTCGTTGTTGACTAATGAGTTTGCCAGCCACTGCCCTAGGAGATGTATCAGCACAGATATTGCTACGGGAGATGTCTGAGATTTTGCTGCCTATGATTTCTTCTAAGATCTTTATGGTTTCACGACATAAATTTAAGTCTTTTATCCATTTTGAGTTTACTTTTGTGTATGGTGTTAGTTGGTGGTCTAGTTTCATTTTTTTCAGGTACCTACCCAATTTTCCCAGCTCCATTTATTGAAGAGACTGTCTTTACTCCATTGTATGCTCTTGTCTCCTTTGTCAAACATTAATTGAGCATAGTGGCTTGGCTCGATTTCTGGACTGTCTGTTCTGTTCCATTGATATATATGACTGCTCTTGTGCCTATACTAGGCTATTGTGAGTACAATGGTTTTATGGTATAACTTGATATCTGATATTGTGTTTCCTCCAACTATGTTCTTCATTCTCAAGATTGCTGTGGAAAATGGGGTCTTTTTTTGTTTTGATATAAATTTTGGAGGTTTTTTTCTAGATCTGTGAAATATGTTGTTGGTATTTTAATAAGAATTGCATTTAATCTATAGGTTGCTTTGGGTAGTATGGACATATTAATGATGATTCTACCAATCCATGAACACATGATATTCTTCCACTTGTTTATATTTTCATCTATTGCTTTTTTCAATGTCCCATACTTTTTTGATTACAAGTCTTTTATTTCCTTAGTTAAATTTATTCCTAAGTATCTCAATTTTTGTTGCAATGATAAATGGGATTTTTTTTTTTTAGTTTCGCTTTCTGAGAGTTAATTAATGATGTATAAAAATCCATAGATTTCTGGATGTTAATTC
>NW_006299594.1:13269-14332 GCF_000327345.1 Myotis davidii | reverse complement strand
GATGTTAATTCTGTATCCTGCTACATTGATGAATTTATTTATTAAATCTAGTAGTTTTTTGATGCAGTCTTTAAGTTTTTCTATGTACAATATCATGTAATCTGTGAATAATGACAGTTTTACTTTCTCCTTCCCAATTTGGATGCCTTTTAATTTTTCTTCTTGTCTGATTGCTATGGCTAGGACATTCAGTCCTATGTTGAGGAATAGTGGTGAAAGTGAACATCCCTGTC
Organism: Myotis davidii; assembly: GCF_000327345.1. Classification (NCBI taxonomy): domain Eukaryota; kingdom Metazoa; phylum Chordata; class Mammalia; order Chiroptera; family Vespertilionidae; genus Myotis; species Myotis davidii. Next base: position 14,099 of record NW_006299594.1, on the reverse strand, counting down.
TTATTCTTGTTCTTAGGAGAAATGGTTTTAGTTTTTGCTCATTGAATACGATGCTGGCTGTAGTTTTGTCATATATATCTTTTATTATGTTAAAGTATGATGATTCCTTTATTCCTATTTTGCTGAGAGTTTTTATCAGCAAAAGGTGTTGGATTTTATTGAATGCTTTTTCTGCATCAATTGATATGATCATGTGATTTTTCTGTTGCCATCTGTTTATATGATGTATTTCACTTATTGATTAGCAACTATTTTATCAGCCTTGCAAACCTGGGATAAGTTGCACTTGGTCACAGTATATGGTCTTTTTAATGTATTGCAGGGTTCAATTTGCTAATATTTGGTATTTCTATTCTGAATTTTTGAGGGATCATCAAACTGCTTTTCATAGTGTTTGTACTCATCTGCATTCCCACCAGCAGTGAATGATTCCTTTTTTCCACAACCTCTCCAACATTTGTTATTACTTGTCTTGTTGATAATGGCCACACTAACACATACTAAACTTATCGACCTTGGTCTTAGAAAGATTTTATGAATTTGACCCAAAGGCAAGGAAAGTAAATGCAAAATAAGTTTTTGAAACTATATTAAACTAAAAAGCTTCTGCACAGGAAAAGAAACTGCCAACAAAACAAACAGGCAACCAACCAATGGGAGAAGATATTTGCAAACAACAGCTCTGATAAGGGGTTAATACAGGGGTGGGCAAACTTTTTGACTTGAGGGCCACAATGGGTTCTTAAACTGGACCAGAAGGTGGGCAACTTCATTAATTAAGTAAAATAAAGACAGATAAATATACTTAATTTCTAGCAACTTAAAATAAT
>NW_006299594.1:11184-12043 GCF_000327345.1 Myotis davidii | reverse complement strand
AAGGGAGAGGGAGAGAAATAGATTAAAAATGATGGCAGAGTAAGTGGATACTGCATGAACACGCTCCCAGGAGCAAACTGGAATTACAACTAAAATATAGCACAACCACCCTGAATAATCATATTGGAGAGAACCCTGATACCCAAGGACTGAAACTGGAGACTGCATAGATACTGGTAGGAGGAGTGGAGGTGTGAAAGAGCTGGCTAGGCTCCCACATACAGGAACCAAAGTTCCAGGAGAGATATCTCAGCTGTAGGGGGTTGCCACTAACATCTCTAGGATCTTATCCCCAAGCTGGGCCCCCCAGTAGAGAGCACCAGAACTGAGAAGAGGACCCACATAACACCTGGCTGTGAAAAGCAGCAGGGTTGCTGTATGTCAGAGAGAGATGGCTGGAAATTCATGCACCCTCTTAAACAGCCAACACACAAAATTCCCTACGGAACCATCCACCTTGTGTTCTGGCAGAGGGGGGGCAGAATGGATTGGAGCTGTGTAAGCAAAAACCAGGATTGGGGACTCAGGGTTTAGAGCTCAGAAGGCTGACACCACTAGTTTCCTGTGCCTGGTCATACCCTCGCACTTGAGGACATCTTTCCCGCACAGACATTTGCTATACAGGCAGCCTTGCCTGGAGGGGAAGACACTTGACCCACACTATTGGAAAACAATTTGTGCTGAGGTCACTTAAGAGACTAAAAATAGCCGAAACCGGTTTGGCTCAGTGGATAGAGCGTCGGCCTGCGGACTGAAAGGTCCCAGGTTCGATTCCGGTAAAGGGCATGTACCTGGGTTGCGGGCACATCTCCAGTAGGAAATGTGCAGGAGGCAGCTGATCGATGTTTCTCTCTCATCG
>NW_006299594.1:8417-10411 GCF_000327345.1 Myotis davidii | reverse complement strand
CCTTCCTCTCTGTAAAAAATCAATAAAATATATTTTTTTAAAAAAAGAGACTAAAAATAATAATTAGCCTCCAGGCAGAAGCAACTACCCCACTCTGTTGGGAAAAAAATCTCCCCACACCTGAGGACAATTGCCTGGGGGCAATTCAAGTCGGAATCCTATTAGTCTGTAGCAGAGGTGGTTTCTTGAGGCTTTGAGACTTTGCCCAATCTAATTAGTGAAAAACAGTGTTTGACACTGTCCTAATATAGAGATTGAGAGTCATAGCAGATCTACCTAATACATAGTCATAAACCCAAACAGAAAGCCAAAATGAGGAGATAAAGAAACAACCCCGAAATGAAAGGACAAGCGAATTCTGCAGAAGAGATAAACGAAGCAGAGATAAGAAATTTATCTGAAACAGAATTCAGAATAATGATGGTAAACATGCTCAACAACATAAGAAAAGATATAGTAACTATGAAAACAAATAAAAAATGACATAGCACAAATAAAGAACACATGGTAAGGAATACACAGCAGATTAGGAGAAACTGAGGATCAAATCAGTGAATTAGAAGACAGGGTTGAAAAAATCAATCAGAAAACCAAAAAGAAAAAAAAAACAGTTAAAAACAGGAGGAAAGCTTAAGGGAGCTGTAGGACAATGTGAAATGTAACAATATTAGAATAGCAGGTATGCCAGGAGAGGCAGAAAGAGAGAAGGGGATAGAGAACATGTTTGAAGAAATAATTGTAGAAAACTTCCCTAACCTGATAAAAGATAAAAGAAAAAGTCACACAATTCAGGAAGCACAGAGAACCCCAAGCAAAGAACTCAAAGAGGCCCACGCCCAGACACATCATAATTAAAATACTGAAAATTAAAGACAAAGAGAGAATCCTAAAGGCAGCAAGAGAAAAGCAAACCGTGACCTACAAAGGAACTCCCATAAAGCTGACATCAGATTTCTCATCAGAAATTCTACAGGCAAGAGGGTAATGGCATGAAGTATTCAAGGTAATGGAAAGCAAGAACCTGAAACCAAGATTACTATATCCAGCAAGGCTATCATTCAGAATAGATGTTGAAATAAATAGCTTCCAACAAAAAAAGGCTAAAGGAGTAAGGCTATCATTCAAAATAGACCATAAAATAAAGAGTTTCCCAGAAAAAAAAAATTCTAAAGGAGTAGATCACCATCAAGCCAGCATTACAAGAAATGTTAGAGATTGCTGTAATGAGAAGGCGAAAAAGAGAGTGAAACCTAGGCATATGGAATTAAAATGGCAATAAATACTTATCAGTAATAACCTACATATAAATGGATTAAATGCTCCAATCAAAAGGTCTAGGGTAGCTGAATGAATACAAAACTATGATCCAACTATATGCTGTCTACAAGAGACCAACCTCAGAACAAAAAACACACAAAGGATGAGAGTGAAGGGATGAAAAACAATTTTCCATGTAAATGTAAAATTAAAAAAATCAGGAGTAGCAATACTCATATCTGATAAAATAGACTTCAAAATGAAGGCCATCAGAAGAGACAACAAAGTTGGTTACGTAATACTAATAGGATTGATGCAACAAGAGGATATAACCCTGGTAAACATATGTGCACCCAATAGAGGAGCACCTAAATATATAAAAATCCTCTAGAAAACTTTATCAAAGAGATTGACAACAATACAGTCATAGTAGGGAACTTTAACACCCCTCTGACTTTACTGGATAGATCCTCCAAACAAAAACTTAACAAGGAAACAGAGAATCCTTTTTTTTTAGTATATTTTATTGATTTTTTACAGAGAGGAAGGGAGAGGGATAGAGAGTTAGAAACATCGATCAGCTGCCTGCTGCACACCTCCCACTGGGGATGTGCCCGTAACCAAGGTACATGCCCTTGACTGGAATTGAACCCGGGACCCTTCAGTCTGCAGGCCGATGCTCAATCCACTGAGCCAAACCAGCTAGGGCCAGCATCATCTTTCTTTACCAGACTACA
>NW_006299594.1:0-7646 GCF_000327345.1 Myotis davidii | reverse complement strand
CCTTCTGCTGTTAGGGTCAGTTTGCATATTACCCTTTTACTATATAGGATAGAGGCCTGGTGTACGGGTGGGGGCCGGGTGGTTTGCCCTGAAGGGTGTCCCGGATCAGGGTGGGGGTCCTGCTGGGGTGCCTGACCAGCCTGGATGAGGGGCTGAGGGTCGTTTTCAGGCTGGCCACACCCCCCAGTGGGAACCCTCACCCATGATTGTGTGGCCAGCTGGGTAAGGGGCGGTGGCTGTTTGCAGTCTGGCCAAGGCCTCCAGCGGGGACCCTCACCCCATGAGGGTGTGGCCATCCTGGGTGCGAAGCTGATTGCTGTTTGCAGGCTGTCCACAGCCCCCAGCTACCCAAGCTCCCAGTGGAGGCTGGCTGGAAGCAGGTTTCTGGAATTTATTTGTCTTTTATAATTGAAACTTTGTTGCCTTGAGCAACAAATTATTTGAAACAAATTAAAACGAACACACAACAATCCAAAATCTCTAGGATACAGCAAAAACAGTGCTGGGGTCCAACCCCAGCAGGTCCAGGGGTCCCCAAAGGTGTGGACAGAGTCGGTGAAGAAGGAATGACACGGAGGCAGAGTTCAGGTGATCATCATAGCCAGGTTCTCTAGCCAGGTTCTCCAGCCAAGTTCTGGTTAGGATCTCCAGCCAGGTTCTGTAGCCATGTTCTCTTGCTAGGTTCTCCAGCCAGGTTCTCAGGGGTTAAGAGGTTTTATTCCCTCCCTAACTTTAGGGGAAAATCCCTACCTGGGGAAACAACCTTTCTCAGAGAGGTGACCTTGGTTAAAACACATAGCGCTAAGGGGAGCAAACATATTAAGAACAGTATGCCGTATATGCCAGGTCCCTTGAAACATATGCTGTGCAGATGTTTCTTTCCTGCAGCGACTGTGTCAAGCAGCAAGGATGGACCGGCTTCTTGCAAAACAGTCCTTATAGGGATGTTCCTAGAACTACAGGAATACCTCAAAAAGAAGAAAAATCAGTAATAAACTATTTATCCGTACAACTTAAAGAAGTAGAAAGATCAGAAATAACATAAACACACACACACAAACAAACAATTAATGAAACCAAGAGCTGGCTCTTTGAAAGGATAAACAAAACTGATGAACCATTATCCAGACCAGGGGTGGGCAAACTTTTTGACTTGAGGGCCACAATGGGTTCTGAAACTGGACCAGAGGGCCGGAACAAAAACATGGATGGAGTGTTTGTGTGAACTAATTTAAATTCAAAGTAAACATCATTACGTAAAAGGGTAGTAGTTTTTTTTTCCAATAGTTTTATTTATTTCAAACGGGCCAGATCCGGCCCGCGGGCTGTAGTTTGCCCATGGCTGATCCAGACTCATCATGAAACAAAGAGCAAAGGCCCACATAAATAAAATCAGAAATGAAAGTAGAGAAGTAACCATGGGTTCACAAAGGATTGTAAGAAAACACCCTGAACAACTATATGCAAACAAGCTAGACAATGTGGATGAAATGGAACAACGCAATCTATAAAAAATACAATCTCCTTTTGGTGCAGAAAGCATGCCATCTTGTAGAGGGGAGCAAAGGAGTCCAGGATTGCTGCCACACCAACATCAGGACTAACCTCAGGCAACCAGACCTGTGCAGGGACCTGCTTGCCAGCCCTAACCCATGTAGAACCTCCCAGTAGTGAGCACTGCGGTACCATGACATGGGTCCCAGATGTCTTTAGTGAGAGCACATGAGACAGACCCTCGTAGCCAGAACCCAAACCCAGCGTCCCAGCATCCCATGCTCAAGTCCTCACACTGTGAGTGCTAGCCATGTGTTCCCCATTGCCCGCTCCATCCCTGATATCAATACAGAACCTCAGCCAGGTGTGTCCTACATCCCTGCTGAGACAGAGCCCTAGCCAGGCAAGTGTCCCACTCCTGACACAGATTGAGCAAGCTCCACTGCCAGCTTAAGCAGAGCCCTTGCAGGGTGAGTGCTCAACTTCCAGTATAGACTGTGTGCTCCATTGGCAGACAGAGCCCTTGCTGGGCAAGTGCCCCACACCTCGACAAAGACAGAACACGCTCCACTGCCAGCACAGACAGATCCTTTGTCTGGGGTGCAGCCCACTCTAGCACAGACAGAGCTGCAGCCCAGTGTGTGCACCTGGCAGAGACAGAGCCTTGAGCCAGTGGGTGCTCTGCCTCCAGCACAGACAGAGCCTTCAGCTGGTGCACAACCCACCCCCAGCACAGACAGATGTGTCCCCTGGTGTACACCCTATCCACAGCCCAGGTAAAAGCTGCTGGTGAGACCTGGTGTGCCAAACTCAGGTCACAGGTCCACACTACAAGTGCATTGCCAGAGGGATCTAAGGCACCATCCACCTTAGGGGCTGTTGCAGCATAGTGAACTGCATGCCTGAGGGCTCTAAGCCCTCACAGAGAATCGCACAGTAGGGGTACTGTGCACCTGCCCCCACCAACCCCGAGAAACAGATAATTGAGGAACCAGTACTGTGAGAGAAGGGAGTACATTCATAGGAGAGACAATAAAGGTGTAAAACTCAAGGCAGACCCAGCTTCCAGGGCTAGTGAGTCCAGGGCTAATGGACTGCAAGTGACCTCAGAAACCAAGCAGGTAGCCCAGCGCCAAGAAGAGAGCAGAAATGGGGAGAGAAAAAACAAAACAAAACAAAAAACACAGGAAAGAAAGAGGACTTGCCAGAAAAGCAACTAAATGAAATAGAAGCATGCAATGTGTCAGAAAAATGATTCAAAATAAGGATCATACAATTCTTAAACTGGATGGATGAGAAAATCAACAACTTATGTAAGAATCAGGAAGAAATAAAGAGTGATCAAGCTACACTAAAAACCTCCAGGGAAGTTTACAACAGTAGACTAGGAGAAGCAGAGGACCACATTAGCGAATTAGAAGTCAGGGAAGGAAAACACACCCAATCTGAACTGCAATTGGTGAAAAAAATCAAAAGACAGGAGTAGAGCCTGAGGGAGCTTTGGGACAACATGGAACAAAGCAACGCATGTATAAAAAAGACAAGAAAGACAAGAAGACAAGAAGAGGAGCAAGTGTTAGAAAATCTATTGGAATTAATAATGTCAGAAAATGTCCCTGATTTGGGGAAGAAAAAAATTACACAAATGCAGAGAATCCCAAACAAGATGAACCCTGAAAGACCCACACCAAGACATATCATAATTACAATGGCAAACATTAACAACAAAGAAAAAAATTTTAAGGGCCACAAGAGAGTGACATAAAGTTACCTACAAGGTATCTCCCATTAGATTATCAAGTGATTTCTCAACAGAAACACATCAGGCCAGAAAGGAATGGAAGGAAGTATACAAAGTGATGGTACAAAGCAAGAGACTGAATCCAAGAATACTCTATCCAGCAAGGGGAAACTGAAGGGGAAAACAGGAGCTTCACAAACAAAAAAAAAGCTAAGGGAGTTTATCACTACCAAGTAAGCAATACAAGAAATACTAAAGGGACTGTTATAAAAAGAAGAAAATAAAAGAAGAAGAAGGAAAAGAGGCACAAAAAAATAAAAATGGCTACAAAGGAATACCTATCAATAATAACTTTAAACGTAAATGGATTAAGTGTTCCAATCAAAAGGCATTGAGTGCCTGAATGGATAAGAAAAAATGATCCATACATATGATGTCTACAAGAGAGCCACCTGAGAGTAAGAGACTCACCGGACTGAAAGTGAAGGGACAGAAAAATATATTTCAGGCAAATGGAAATGAAAAACAAAATAGCAGGTGTAGTAATACTTACATCTTACAAACTAGACCTCAAAGTGAAGGCCATAAGGAGATAAGGAAAGCCACTTCATAATGCTAAAGGGATTGATACAACAAGAGGACATGACTCTGGTAAACATATATGCACCAATGCAGGAGCACCTAAATACATTAAACACACACACACACACACATACACACACACACACACACCACTTCTGGAAGATATAAAGGGAGAGATTGACAGAAATACTTTCATAGTAGGGTACTTTAATACCCCATTGACCTCAGAAGATATATCTTCCAGACCAAAAAAAAAACCCCCAAAACACCAAACAGTAAAGAAACAGAAATCTTACATGACTCTCTAGATCAGATGGACTTAATTGACATCTTCAGAACATTTCACCCCAAAGCTACAGAATAGACATTCTTCTCAAGTGCACATGGGACATTTTCAAAGGTAGACCACATATTGGGTCACAGGCAAAGTCTCTACAAATTCAAGAAGATTGAAATCATATAAAGCATCTTCTCAGACTACAATGGCATAATATTAAAATAAGCTACAATAAAAACAATAAAAATGTTCAAACACTTGGAGGATAAATGGCATGCTATTAAACAATGATTGGGTTACCAAAGAGATCAAAGAAGAAATTAAAAACATCCTGGAAATGAATGACAATGAAAACACAACAATCAAAACCTATGTGACACAGTGAAAGCAGTCCTGAGAGAGAAGTTCATAGAATTACAAGCCTACCTCAAAAAACAAGAAAAAATATGGTAATAAATTATCTAACTCTACAACTTAAAGAAATAGAAAGAGAGGAGGAACCGAGATGGTGGCGTAAGGTATAGACCTGTGCATGCTGCCTCCCACAACAACATTGAAACTACCAACTATAGGACAAACAGCTATCATTCAGGACCATGCGAAAGCTGGCCCAGTGGAAGTTCTACAACTGGAAGAAAAGAAAGAACCGCATTGAGACTGAGTAGGATATGCAGAGGCGCCAAAAACAGAGGTATGGAGTCGCACGCCAGGCCAGCTGCAACTGGATGCGTGGTTTTTTTCAATCGGAAGGGGTTACAAACTCTCAAATCCACTGAGCTTGTTTGGGGCGGGATTCTGAGGTCCCAGACCCCTACGGGGAGAGGCGGATAGCCTTGCAGCAGGTCGGAAAGCAAGGGTGGCTCTCTCGCAGAGATGCTCACCAGCACTCAGGGACACGGAGTCACAGACTCACGGAGAGGCAAGCAGTCGTGGAGACACCATTGCTGTTTGCTCTACCCTGGTGACTCCTTGAGACCCCTCCCTACTCAATTTACATCCCCGCCCAAGCTGTGCCAGAGGCACAAAAGGAACCACTGGTGCTTTTACAGCATAACCCAACAAACTGCATATTTCAACTCCTAGCATCCATAAGGGACACACTCAAGAAGTGGGGTTTTTCCAGTCAGAAGGGGTTACAAACTCTCAAATCCACTGATCTTCTTTGGGGCGGGATTCTGAGGTCCAAGACCCCTATGGGGAGAGGCAGGACAGCCTTGGAGCGGGTTGGAAAAAAGGGTGGCTCTCTCGCTGAGCTGCTTGCCAGCACTAGGGGATGTGGAGTTGCAGAGAGGCAAGGAGTCACGGAGACACCATTGCTGCTTGCTCTGCCCTGGTGATTCCTTGATACCCCGCTCTACTCAATTTACATCCCCGCCCAAGCTGTGTCAGTGGCACAAAAAGAAACACCTGAGCTTTTGCAGCATAACCCAACAAACTGCAGATTTCAACTCCTTGCACCCATAAGAGACTCACTCAAGAAGCAGACTCAGATTCGGAGGAAGCCAGAGCCAGACCCAGCTGGGCCAGCGACGTGGAACCACTGTACCAGCAAATGCACCAGATCCCTCAGATCCAGTCTCACATGGGACACTGGGAGACGGCAGACAAGCAGTCTGTGCACTTAGTAGAAAATGAAACCCAAGCAAGCATACCAGATATTCAGCCAGCTAGAAAGCCTGGAGACTTTGTCCAGCAAGGAGCCTCCCAACAAAAGACAGAATGCCAAACTTCATGTTGACCAGTTAAAGTATGATGTCCAGCACCTGCAGACAGCACTCAGAAACTTCCAGCAGGAGAGACAGCGAGAGAAGCTTCTGACTCGCACCTTCACCCCCAATGTGGGATGTGGCGCCCCATGCGAGGCTGCAACAGCCCCTGTGAGGCTGTGACAGCCCCATTGAGGCTGAAATGGTCCCAGTGAGACTGAGATGGTCCCGGTGAGGCTGAAATGGTCCCAGTGAGGCTGAAACGGCCCCTGTGAGGCTGAGATGGTCCCAGTGAGGTTGAGACAACCCTGGTGAGGTAGAAAAAAGAAGAAAAAGGTAAAGATACAAATTATGAACAACAAATACACATCTATCAACAAGTGAATCTAAAAATCAAGTGAATAAATAATCTGATGATCTGAATAAACTGGTGAATATAATAGAAGTGGGGGCATAGAAAGGGAGTGGACTGACAATTCTCAGGGGGAAGAGGGGGTGAAGGGTGCGGGAAGAGTTTCGACAAAAATCTTACACCTATGGATGAGGACAGTGGTGGGGGGTAAGGGCATGGGTTGGGGTGGGAACCAGGTGGAGGGGAGCTATGGGGGGAAAAAGAGGAATAACTGTAATAATCTGAACAATAAAGATTTATTTAAAAAAAGAAATTAAAAGAAGAAAGAAATAGAAAGAGAGCAACAAGAAAAGCCCAGAGTGAGCAGAAGGAAGGAGATAAAGATCAGAGCAGAAAGAAATGTCATATATACAAAAAACCCCCAAAACAAACAAACAAAAAACATACAAAAGATCAATGAAACCAAGAGCTGGTTCTTTGAAAGGATAAACAAGATAGATGAACCTCTAGCCAGGCTCACCAAGAAACCTAGAGAGAAGACCCAAATAAATAAAATCAGAAAGGAAAGAGGAAAAATAACAACAGAACCCACAGAAATACAAAGGATTGTAAAAAAAAAATACCATGAACAACTCTTCCAACAAAGTAAACAACCTAGAGGAAATGAACATATTCCTAAGAAAATACCACCTTCCAAAATTCAATGAAGAAGAATAAAACAATCTCAACAGGCGTATAACTAAGGAGGAAATTGAAGCAGTCATCAAAAAGCTCCCAGCAAACAAAAGTGCAGGGAAGTTTTACCAAACATTCAAAGATAACTAAAACCTATCCTTCTCAGGCTAGGGCATGTGCTGCAGGGTGTGGGCAGCTGGGGAGAGGTCAATGGGGATAAAAGGAGACTTATATAATACTTTTAACAAAGAATTAAAAAAATACAATCTCCCAAAACTAAAACTGGAAGAATCAGAAAACTTGAATAGGCCATCACCAACTGATGAACTAGAAACAGTAATCAAAAAACTTCCAGCAAACAAAAGCCCAGGTCCGGAAGGCTTCACAGGGGAGTTTTACAAAAATTCAAAGAAAAATTAACACCTATACTTCTAAAACTATTTTTAAAAATCCAAGAGGAAAGATCACTTTAAGACTCTTTTTATGAGGCCAGCATTATCCTAATTCCAAAACCAGATAAAGATACTACAAAGAATGATAATTACAGGCCAATATTCCTGATGAACATAGATGCTAAAATCATCAACAAAATATTAGCAAATCATATCCAGCAATAAAAAAGATCATAAGCCATGACCAAGTGGGGTTTATTTCAGGCATGTCAGGCTAGTATCATTTTCTCAAAACAATAAATGTGATATATCACATAAACAAATTGAAGGACAAAAAAAACACATGATCATATCAATAGACTCAGAAAAATCATTTGAGAAAACCCAACACCGATATTTTAAAAATATATTTTATTGATTTTCTACA
>NW_006299593.1:3912749-3915444 GCF_000327345.1 Myotis davidii | reverse complement strand
AAAAATGAAATTGGGGAAAAGGAGGGGGAAAAAAAGAGCAAAAAGCGAGAATGAAGTAGACGAGGGGAAGAGACTATTTATATGAGGAGAAAACTCTGATAGAACCGCCACTAACCCCAACAGATTCCAGCAACAGATCCCTGGAGATGAATGCAAACTACAAACAACCAATAATATCAAGTGAGGCAAGGGAAAACAGAAGCACAAGGATAACCGGGGGTAGGGGGGTGTGTGTGTGGGGGCCCAGCAGAAAAAGCAAAACAGCCTCACAACCAATCCTAAAAAAGACAAAAAAACCCAAAACAAACCAATATACTCAACAATCAAGCAAACAGCAACAAAACAATAGAAAGATTAAAGAAAAAAAATTTGGATAGTGCAGAAAGATAAGGGAGAGGTGTATAAGGACTTCGAACAGTGGATTGGAAATAGGATATATAAGTAGGGTGAAATTTTGATGGGGGTAAAAAGAAGGAATAGGGAAAATCTAAAGCATCCACTCCTAGGTATGCACACGAGAACTGAAAACATATGCCCACCCAAAAATTTGCACGCAAATGTTTATAAGAGCATTATTCATAATAGCCCCAAAGTTAGTCTGGCTCGCCTTAGTCCTGCCAGGTATTCAGGAGAATGTTGAATTTCCCTGCAATACACTGTTCCTCCGTGTTGTAAACCTGATTTTAAAGCAGGCCGTATTTGTGTCCCAGACTGCCTTAATTTGTGTTTACCTAAGAGTCAGTTTGTGGCTCAGCCTCTGGGTGGCAGTGTTTCTGGACTGGCCTCTGAGGCTATACAGCCTCTCTATCCAGTAGCTTGGGTTTATTTTCTCTATTGCACTTAAAACTGGTCTGGGGGAGTCCACTGCCCAGAGCTGGTTCTTTAATTGTTACCCTGCTCTGTGTTGCTGCTGGGACTGAAAGTCCCTCTATAGGCCAGACCCTGTTAACTCCCAGGGACTAATCAGATTATTTTAATCCTTCATCTCATTTAGGGAGGAATCTAGGTGTGGCTGTGCTCCTTGCCTGGGGGCTGGGGGAAGGAATCCTAACCTCATGAGAGAATGGTTGCCCTAGTCCTGGGTTCAGGGGTGACTCAGCACTCAAATTGCTGCCACCACCTCTCCCAGCCCCCCTTCTCTCCTCAGCCTCTCCCCAGATTCCACTCGTCCGCACCTTCTCCCTCTCTTCAGCACAGGTGGGTGTCTGTATCCAAAATGTCCTATGAACAGGGTTCAGTGAAAACAAACAAACACCAGCCGCAGAAACAGGGACGGCTGAGTCTCTGTAAGCTCCTCTCTTACCGGCACTGCATGGTCTGGTCAGCTCTTCAGGCTGCCCCTTTTAGGCTGTCCTCTGTAATTACAGAACCCAGATCTCAAATCCCCCGGCGCCAACAGTCCTACGGATCTCCTTTCCCCAAACAGGGGCTGTGCCTGTCCCAAGAGACGTGGCTGTCTGCCATGCGGTCTCCCTCTGCCCCTCTGGGCTCAGAGGTCAGGCAAACTTTCCTGCCCAGATCCCTGTTTTTTTACCTTTCCAGGGGAGCTCTGCCCTTCCCAGCTGTAAACTGTCTCACCAGCTGTGTAATTTCGCCAATTCGGGGAGGGCGTTATTAGTTTCAGCTGCTTACTCCATTTGCTCCGGGACAAGACCTGGGATGCATCTGCCTATACCGCCGCCATCTTGAATCTCTCTCAAATATGTATTTTTAATATGCAAGGTTTTTAGAGGAAGAAAGGTCAGGCAAGGGAGCTACTGACAGGAACATTGAGATCTTGCTCACATTTCAAATAGGATAACATAAGGTGGTCCTCAGGGGGTGACAGGTGAGGAGTGGCAGTGGGTGGAGCAGGGCACTGTGGGCTGAGGAAAGGGCTGTAATGACTGGGAATGTCTGTGACAATGACACTGAGCATGTTTTGGAACCATCGCTGGGATCATTCATCTCCAAGAGGTTTTGATTTTGGATGAGAGGAGAAACACAGAGATCAGAGGGCCTTTCTTAGCCTAGAAGGTGTGGCGGGCGGCAGGAGTGGGCTGCCCTACTGCCATACAAATGTGAGCACACAGTGTCATTGCACATGGACATCAGCTGCCATATCAATGCCCAGCCAGCCCTGATGTCTATGTCCTGCCATTCTCTGGCTGTGCTGTGGCGCTATTGGCTGGGGAGGCCGAAGCCACACATGTAGTATATCAAGTGGCCGGCAGGAAGTCAGAAGCTGGAAGTAGAAGCTGAGGCAGCCTGGCAGTGCTGCAGTCACCATGGAGCTGGAAGGGGAGCAGCTGTTGGTGCAACTGGCTTTGGAGTTGGAGGGGCTACGCTTCTTGCATGTCACCCATGAGTTCCCCTGAGCCCGCAGCACGCCAGCCAGGCCTGGAGCCCTTCTTTTCAAGGTGGTGGGGTTTTTTTCTCAGTTTACTTTTTTTTTTTTTTATTGGAAAGCACGCTCTAGGATTGCAGTTCCTGTGATCCCTGGGCCATAGTGTGCACCTCCAGGCCTCACTGCGCCCCCCTCCCCCTCCTCCTGCATGGAGCGTCTGGCCCCTGGTGGTCAGTGAGCATCATAGTGACTGGACGACTAGTCATTCTGGTCATTCCACCACAATGGTCAATGGGCTTTTATTATATAGACTAGAGGCCTGGTGCACAAAAATTTGTGCACTCGGGGGCGGGGAAAGAGGGGGGTACT
>NW_006299593.1:3900856-3911986 GCF_000327345.1 Myotis davidii | reverse complement strand
GACTAAAGCAGGTTTCTGGGGTTTTGTTTAGCTTCTATATTTGTTACATAGTTGCTTAGAGTTGCAGCTCAGAGGCCTGCAGCGGCAGGTGGGGAATGTTGGAGTCCTCTGTCACTGAAGCAAGCAAGCCTCATGTTCGCTTTAAGCTGCCTGGCTGTCAGCCGCCATCTTGGCTGGCAGTTAATTTGCATATCGCCCTGATTAGCCAATGGGAAGGGTAGCGGTCATACGCTAATTACCATGTTTCTCTTTTATTAGATAGGATTAGCATTAATATGAAGCATATCATATATCTTGTGAGGTGTTTTTTTAAAAATATACTTCATGGAATTTCTACAGAAGGGAGAAGGATAGAGTTAGAAACATCGATGAGAGAGAAACATCGATCATCTGCCTCCTGCATACCCCCCAGTGGGGATGTGCCCGCAACCAAGGTATATGCCTTGACTGGAATCGAACCAGGGACCTTTCAGTCAGCAGGCCGATGCTCTGTCCACTGAGCTAAAACCGGTTAGGGCTATCTTGTGAGTTTTACATTGCATTTCAATACTTGTCTACATACCTAGTAAGTTATTTTTATTATATATTCTGGGTAGAATTAAAATAAATAATACTAAAATAATTTAATATATTTTATGGAATACCTACTATGTTCCAGGCTTTGAGAACACAAAAATAAATGGTCTCTGCCATCAGAAAGCTCAAAGTTTAAAGAGGGAGCCCTAGCTGGTTTGGCTCACTGGATAGAGCATCGGCCTGGAGACTGAAGGGTCCCAGGTTTGATTCCGGTCAAGGTCATGTACCTTGGTTTCAGGCACATCCCCAGTAGCGGGTGTGTGGGAGGCAGCTGATTGATGCTTCTCTGTCATTGATGTTTCTAACTCTCTATCCTTCTCCCTTCCTCTCTGTAAAAAAGCAATAAAATATATTTTTTTAAAAAGAGGGAGACAGACAGATAAACAGACAAATTGAATGTAGTGTGGCAGCTTTGAGAATGGCATGCACAAAGAACTATGGGGAACCTTCAGAGGGCCACTTAATCCAGAATGTTAGAAGTTAGGGATGGCATCCAGATCAAGATGATAAGTTTTACAAAAGTGGTTTCCAAGAAAAGAATGAATGATGGGTGATAGGATGAACATTCCTAAAGAGGGGGTAGTCTTAGAGATTGGACTGCCTGATCTTTAAGGCCCTTCAAACTCTAAGAAGATGATAAGAGACAAGCAATCATTACCTGCTTGATTCAACAAAGAGAATTTGTAGAGAATGAGGGATCTTTCTCACATTTGCCTATTTGTTAAACATTGGTTTTCTGGATTCTTATTTTTCATGCTATAGAGCACAGTGTAAGAAGAAAACCCCATCCTAATTAAAGTCTTTTGTAAACACCTTCTACTATGGTGCTGACCACGGACGGATTCAGAATGAACAATCTGGTATAGCGCATACTATATCATCTACTTTTAAGAAAAAAAGTGAAATTAAATGTTACTGGAAAGCTATAAACTTTAACAAAGTCTGGTATTTAGGGTTCTCTGAAATAAGATTTTTCTTTTAAATGTGGAGAAAACAAAAGGTTGACCTTTGTTTTGGTTATCTGTGAGTAAAACACTAGACGGTGACATAAGGCTGTCAGAAAGAGAGATTTGCTAGGAAAAATGGTATGGCAGTTTTGGTGGTAGTTAAGTGTTCTGAAAACTTTCCATAACTTTGCAGTTCCTGAGAACAATTCCAGGTCTGCAGGCACCTAATGGGAACCTTAATCTCACAAGTGTTAGCCCATGATCAGATTAATTTGAAACTAAGCCACAAGTTTAGCACATTATAAAAATGGTTTCAGCCCTGGCCGGCTTCACTCAGTGGATAGAGCGTTGGCCTGTGAACTGAAGGATCCCAGGTTCAATTCCAATCAAGCGCACATGCCCGGGCGGTGGGCTCAGTCTCCAGTGGGGGACTTGTAGGAGGCAGCCAATCCATGATTCTCTCTCATCATGGATCTTTCTATCTCTCTCTCCCTCTTCCTTCTTCTCTGAAATCAATAAAAATATATTTTTAAAAAATGGTTTCAGTGTTTGACAATTCAGTCTGATTTCACTGAAATGAAAAAAATTAAAGTTATTAAAATATAAATTTATTTTATATTTATCCCCATTGACCCCCTCCAGCTCACCCCTGCACCCCACTCCAGACCTTCACCACCCTATTGTCTGTGTCCATGGGTTATGCATATATGCATACAAGGTCTTCGGTTGATTACTTTTCACTCATCCACCCTCCCTCGTCTTCCCTCTGAGATTTTGCACTCTGTTCCATGCTTCCATGTCACCGGATCCACTTGTTCATTAGTTTATTTTGTTACTTAGACTCCACATGAGTGAGATCATGTGATACTTCTCTTTCTCTGACTGACTTATTTCACTTAGCATGATACTCCCTAGGTCCCTCCATGCTATCTCAAAGGGTAAGATATTCTTCTTTTTTATTACAGCATAGTATTCCATGGTATAAGTGTACCATAACTTTTATCCACTCACCTGCTGATGGGCACTTGGGCTGTTTCCAGATCTTAGCTATTGTAAATTGTGCTACTATGAACACAATTTTAAATATATTTTTATAGATTTCAGAGGGAAGGGAGAGAAAAAGATAGAAACATCAATGATGAGAGAGAATTATTAATTGGCTGCCACCTGCACACACACCCAGCTCCCCTGCCCCCCCACCAAGTCCCCCACCCTACTGAGCCTGCAACCCAGGCATGTGCCCTTGACTGGAATCAAACCCAAGACTGTGGTGAGCCGGCACGGCCATGGCATACTCAGCCCCAGGACGCCTGATGTGCCGAGCCAGCTCAGCCCGGTTCAGTGACCCTGAGAGGGGGTGGTGGAGGACGGGGAAAAGACAGACAAGAGAATGAGCTGGGTCTGGGTGGGACGCTCAGAATAAACTGGTGAATATAATAGAATCAAGGGCATAGAAAGGGAGTGGACTGACTATTCTTTGGCGGGAAAGGGGTGTGTGGGTGTGGGAAGAGACTGGACAAAAATCGTATACCTATGGATGAGAACAGTGGGTGGCAGGGGTAAGGGCAGAGGTTGAGGTGGGAACTGGTTAGAGGGAAGCTATGGGGGAAAAAGAGGAACAGCTGTAATAATCTGAACAATAAAGATTTAATAAAAAAATAAAGTGACGATTAAACAAATATATATATATTTGTCTAAACAAATTATTCAGCATAATCAAAACATCAAAACAAACTTCTGGCTATTAACAAAACCATAAACACAGCAATGTTAATACAGCAACAAGAGAGAACAAAACTCTGGCTATTAATAAAACAATAACAAAACAATGTCGATGCAAAACTGTTGTAATGTGCCCCATGAAACACAAGGACGCCTCAAGAAGTTGAATTAAGGAGTCACATTTATTTCAAATCCAGGACTATGAGGGGGCATTCTGCTCTCCAAATCATGTAGTGCTTACATATCCCCAACACCAGATTTATATACGCAAAAATCACAAAGGTATTGATTACATCTCGGGGTTTGGATTGAGGAACCTGGTTTGCAAAAAAAAGCAGTTTGTTACAGAAGCTACATTGAGCCAATTAGTTATCTACAAAGATTAATTATAGTTTCGGGTCTTGGGACCACTGAGTTGACAGAAACACATTATCTGTAGCCATTGGGTTTTGGGACCACTGAGTCAACGGAAACACATTATCTGGAGCCACTGAGGCAATTTAGAGTAATTGTGCAGTCCTGGCCTCCAGGTACAGAGAATGTGGTTTCTAATACCAGTATGACCATAACCAATGGGGTATTCACATTACAATCAATAGGGTATTCAATCGAATGGGATGATTTATATAATTCAGAAAATCAAAATAACTTTTCTATTATGTTAGCAAGCAAATAATGACAGAAGCCAAGTTAGCAGGGTTAAAATATTAAACAGCAATTCCCACCAAACATGGTTGCCACCATGCTTCAAAACCAAACTACAAACACGTTAACATTTTCTTCAAAATAAAAGCTTCTTTTGCTGCTGGTTTATACCTACTCAGATTCCTCAGATTTGGCTGCACAAGACTTTAAGAGAGTAACTTCCTCTCTGCTTTTTTAACATCTGTTTGGCCTCAGTCGCCATCTTCTTCAGCTGACTCCATGTTGATACCTTGGCCCCTTGTATAGTAAAATGCCACCGATGCAAAGATGTCACTGATGTAAGACTGGTCCTCTGGGTCAGGCTGCTTAGATGGTTGGCTTTGGGACTGAGCCGGCACTAGTCCCAGTCAAATCAACCCCGTCCACACGGTGGAAGTATGGTCCCTTCCTCAGCTTCTTTCTTCAGCTGCTGCTTCATGGAAATGAGCAGCCCTAGGTCCTGCAGTACGGAAAACTGGCAGCTCACCAGACCCAAAGTCCCAGGGAGCTATTAGGTCACACAAGCAAAAATCACCAAAGCCCAGAAACAATGCAACTGCCACAAGAGCTTACAATCTAGGTCAGAAATAAAAGTGACTTCCTTAACATCAACCACAGCCATTTTTTTTTTTGCTTTACAGTGGCTTAAACAAAACCTAGGAAATTTCTACCTTATTTTGTAACTCCTATTTTCTACTTTCTACCTATTTCTACCTCCTATTTCTACTGCTTATTTCTCGTATTTCTACCACTTATTTCTACTGCTTATTCTCTACTTCTACTGCTTATTTCTCTATTTCTACTGCTTATTTCTCTATTTCTACCACTTATTTCCTACCGCTATTTCTACTGCTTATTTCTTTTTTTTAATTTTTATTGATTTTTTACAGAGAGGAAGGGAGAGGGATAAAGAGTTAGAAACATCGATGAGAGAGAAACATCGACCTGCTGCCTCCTGCACACCTTCTACTGGGGATGTGCCCACAACCAAGGTATATGCCCTTGACCGGAATCGAACCTGGGACCTTTCAGTCCGCAGGCCAATGCTCTATCCACTGAGCCAAACCGGTTTGGCTTATTTCTCTATTTTTAAGCATATTTTCTAACACTTATTTTCTAATGTTTACCGCTTACTTCCTACTGTTTATTTCTTACGGCTTATTTTTATTTAACTTTCTCTTTTGCTTATCTTACTTTTTCTACTTATTTTCTCTTTAAGAAATTTAAAAATGCTTCTACTAAATACTGTCCCATATTTTACACCCAGTAATTACCAAACCTGGGCTCCCTACCTTAATTTTGCTTTCAGCTTTTACTTTTAGTTTTCTACTTTTTCTTTCTGCACGTTCCTCAAGGGAGTCCCCTTTCATTTGAGTTAGTAGTTCCCCCAAACTCAGGCCCTGTTCATCATAACTCAGGCCCTGTTCCTCATAACTCAGTCCCTGTTACCAGAACTCAGTCCTTGGTCCCAGAACTCAGTCCGTGCTCAGGCACCATATGTGGTGAGCTGGCACTGCCATGGCATACTCAGCCCCAGGACGCCTTATGTGCCATGCCAGCTCAGCCTGGTTCAGTGACCCTGAGAGGGGGTGGTGAAGGATGGGGAAAAGACAGACAAGAGAATGAGCTGGGTCTGGGTGGGACATGGCTCCCCTGATGGAGAGACAGTGCCAACTCCCACAAGCCATGTCTTTATTTTATAGCAGATGCCACAAGGCAAAGTAAGGGCCTCATCAAGATGTTTACAACATTCTCATGGGTTTCAATCCTATTCAACTACATGTACCTGAACTCTATCAAGCCCATATTACTCAGGCACGTGGGGCCACGTGTTCGGACCTTAGGTTCAAGCTTACAACTATAGCTGTTGGCTATAATTGTGCTGGGAGGGCCCTGCCCACCAAGCTGGGACTTGGATGTGGCAATGAGAGGACTGTGCCCTCTCATCAGTCCAAGGCTTGAACCTGTCCAAAACACTGTAGCTGCTCCCCACACAAAACCCTTCAGTCCATAGGCCAACGCTCTATCCACTCAGCCAAACCAGCTAGGTCATTAGTTTATTTTGTTACTTAGATTCCATATATGAGTGAGATCATGTGATACTTGTATTTCTCTGACTGACTTATTTCACTTAGCATGATATTCTCCAGGACCCTCCTTGCTGTCTCAAAGGGTAAGAGATTCTTCTTTTTTACTGCTGTACAGTACTCCATGGTGTAAATGTACCACGGCTTTTTATCCACTCATCTACTGATGGGCACTTGGGCTGTTTCCAGATCTTAGCTATTGTAAATTGTGTTGCTACGAACACAATTTTAAATATATTTTTCTTGATTTCAGAGGGAAGCGAGAGATAGAAAGATCCTATACTGATGAAAGACAAAAATGCAAATTGACTGTACCTTTGCTACACCTTAAGCCATGCCCACCAGCCAATCAGAGCGACTATATGCAAATTAACTCAACCAAGATGGTGGCCGGCAGCCACAGAGCTGGAGTGAGCAGGAGGCTTGCTTGCTCCAGTGATGGAGGAAGCCAAGCTTCCCCACCTGCCGTGGCCCTTAGCCCCTCACCCAGACTGACCAGGCACCCCAGTTTTGACCTCCCCCCCACCCTAAAGGGGGTGTGGCCAGCCTGTAAATAGCCATCAGCCCCTCACCTAGGCTGGCCAAACCTCCATGGGGTGAGGGTCCCCACTGGGGTGGACATCCTCCGAGGGGTCCCACACTGCAAGAGGGCATAGGCCGGGCTGGGGGACCCCCCCTGAGTGCACAAATTTTTGTGCACCGGGCCTCTAGTCAATGATGAGGGAGAATCACTGATCAGCTACCACCTGCACACCCTGTACTGCAGATTGAGTCTGCAACCCAGGCATGTGCCCTTGACTGGAATCAAACCCAAGACCCAAGGGGTGCATACCTTTTTTCTGATTGGTATTTTGGTGTTCTTAGGATATATTCATAGAAGGTCCCGGGAGCCTGGGGGAATAGCTTGGCGCAGCAGCCTTGCCTCCCGGGGCACTTGACACCTGCACATGCAAATTAACCTGCCATCTTTATCAGTTTAATTTGCATACTCACTCCTGATTGGCTGGTGAGTGTAGTGGAGGGATGGTAAATTTACATGTTTCTCATTTATTATATAGGATCATTCCAGTTTGTTCTTGGGAGTGCAGCATCCACTTACTCTGCCGTCATTTTTAATCTCTGATCTATTCAGTTCTGCTTCTAAAATTTCCCCCCAGGTTCCTTTATCCATTGGACACATGGTTGTTTCTGACAGGAGAGTAGGCAAATCTATGTTGCTGAATCTGCCACTTAGCCAAGAATGTTTTACTTGACTCTTCTTGTAATTCCTCAGTAGTGTGTCCTGAAAGAGGTAAACCAGCATCATCACAAAAGGTACTAGGTGGCTGCCTGGTGAGTTGAGTTTGTTTGAAACCAGCGAAGCTGATTGAGAGGGCTGAAAATAAGATTAAGTTTTTACATTGATATACACATAAACTACTAAATGTGTGTGTGTGTGTGTGTGTGTGTATGTATAGATATACATGTATATGTGTATATATACAGTGTGAACAATGGAGTTTGCTGGGGTTTTAGATAATGTGAAGTTAAAAGAAGTAGTCACTTTCCTTCTGGTTAACAGAGGAAAATGCCCAAATTTAAGATTGAAAAAATGTTGAAGGATGGATGGGAGATAGTGTGGTTTGCACAAAAAGAATAATAATTCAACTTTAAGTTCAAAAGGCAACACACTCTGTATGTCATTCTCTATAGGAAATCTTACCTCCTCCAAGCAGAAAGTAGAGTTTGGTTCACACCTACCACCATATCCTACCTAATAAAGAGGGAATATACTAATTGACCCTCACGCTGTTGCAAAGATGGTGGCGCCCGCAGCCAATAAGGAGGGAATATGCTAATTGACTTCCCACCCTCAAAGATGGTGGTGACCACAGCCAATAAGGAGGGAATATGCTAATTGACTGCCCTTCCCTCAAAGATGGCGGTGCCCATAGCCACAAGATGGTGGTGCCCATTCCTCTCAGCCCCCCAGCTGCCGAGAGCCGTCCGGAGGCATAGGCAAGCCTCAGATGGTGGCTGCCTAGGGCTGCCCGAGGCTCAGGTAACCAGGGCGGGCCGAGGCTTGAGCTGTTGCCAATGGCAGCAGTAGAGGTGTGATGGGCATTGCCTTTTCCTGATCCCCGGGTTGCCTCCTGCCCCTGAGGGCTCCCGGACTGTGAGAGGGGGTAGGCTGGGCTGAGGGGTCCCCCCTCCAGTGCATGAATATTCATGCACCAGGCCTCTAGCTATTAATAACACTGCAGATCACAAAAATTAAACTTACCCTCCAGGAATAACCGCTTTTCCGATCATCATCTACTTCTCGTTCGCACACAGCTCGTAGAGCCAAGCAATGAGGTTTCCATAAGCCGTCATTGTTTCTTATTATGTCATTCCAGCTCCTGCATGTCATTGAAGCCCTGCACAAACTCTGAATGTCCAGCTGACTGAAAATCTGTAAAGTAACTTCTTCAGGCAGCGATGTAGAAGAGTTATTTTGATTCATTTTCCCCCCTCAGTATTCACAGAGTTCAGTTCTATATCAGAAACTCTTGAATTATGGTCCTTTTGGAGTTATTCTGCTTAGCTTGATGTTTTAGGCAATCTTCACAGGTAGCCTAAAAGGCAGAGTTTAAAGTTAGTCTCTTCAGATCAGACTATGGGTCCCACTTTGAGCCAGATAACTTTTTAGGAATTATTTTAAAAACTTTAACTTTCTTGACTTGAGCTTTTCAATCTGTAAAATGGGGCCCATAATGCTCCTCACGTGTATGTTCTTGCTATGATTAACAGGGATAACATGTGAATCATCTAGCCTCACTTCTGAAGTGCAAGTTGGAGACACTCAACAACTGTTACTTTTCTTCTTCTTTTTAATATTGTTAGTAAATGGGTTTGGTAGTAAACATCTGTCTTTCTGCTTGCTCCCAAAACACATGGTCTTAAAAAAGAAGAAGCGATTCTTCACAGATTATGCTTTCTTGAGTTTAGTAGAAATGCCTATTGTGAGAACACATTCCAACTATTTATTGAAAATACCTTTAAAAATATGCGGGATTCAATTCTATTAAGCTCCTGAATACTCACTGTGAGAACTGATGCCTTGTCATTAAGGTCTTCACCTACAATTTGCAATCTCATCATAAACCTGATGGACATTTATAGTTTATATAATAATTGTTTACCAACTTGTGCCTAATGGGCAGGTACTCACATTTGACACAAATACTATCTGAAATGAATAAGAGAGTTACAATGACACAAAGACTCAAATATTCAATTTCATGATGAGTATTTTAGAAATGGTCTCTTGAAGCTATCCTACTTGCACAATTAATTATGAAGCAAGGATAATAGTCACTGAGGCTATCAAGCAACAGTGACCAACCACTATAAACAATGTTTATAATTCAGCTAGGTAC
This sequence comes from Myotis davidii, assembly GCF_000327345.1. NCBI lineage: Eukaryota > Metazoa > Chordata > Mammalia > Chiroptera > Vespertilionidae > Myotis > Myotis davidii. The sequence continues at coordinate 3,902,569 of NW_006299593.1, read as the reverse complement.
AGCATTTAACTAACAATTGGGGTGGTGAACACACAATACAATATATATTCCAGAACCTCTTGTCGTTAAGGCTTTGTTTACCGCAGTGCTGTAAATCAGAGTGAACAGTGTTATTGTTCTTTAAATAAAATGCCACCTTGATAGGCTCCCTCAAAACTGGTGTGTCTTGCCAAGTATGTTTAGTTTTCAAAAGAAATAGACAGCTTATACTTACTTAAAATTGGTTTATTTCATTTTGCATTTCCTTCTATAATAGAGAATGATGGTGTTAGAGGAGGGGTTTGAAATACAGCTAAATACTTCTTTTAACTTAGCTCATGACAATTTCCCTTTCTAGATGAGCTACTCACCTACAAGTTTCTGGACTTACCAAGGCCACAGCTGCTCCCGTTCATTTGGTTGTATATGATCCAAAATAACTGGTGGTCAGAATTTTAGGGCTTGTATTCATGCAACAGAGGGCTTTCTCTTGAGGCTTTGGGGAAGTAAAAATCCAAAGAGGTAAAAACAAGTTTTAAGAGTCTTTCCCAAGTTTTTGTGATGCACCTTCCCGTCTCATCATCAAAACAAACCAAAGCCAAACCACCATATTCTTGAAAAGAATCTCATATTAGGAGAACATTGCTATTTGTTACTATTTCCAGGATCTCACTGGGGAATAAAACGCGCCTTCTCATTACTTACTCCACAGGAGAAGAGGAAGGCTTTTGAATTTAACAGTCCGGGGGTACCTAGGTGAGGGTCCTAAAATCCCACTAGACATCTTTCTTATGAGTCCAGTTTTGCCTGGATGCCTAGAAAACTATCCTCTTTCTGCCTGTTCTTTACGAACCAAACTGCCGAATTACCTCTGGAATTAGGGAAGGGCTCGCCCCCGTTCAGGTGTCACTTAGATGGAGATGGATCCGGAGGCAGGACAGACCTAGTCGCGGACGCCTTCCGGCGCTCGGGGAGCCTCCCACCCTGTCCGGACCCCACAAGTCGTAAAAAGTGACCTCGCGTTCCCTCTGAACCCCCCTTCTGGCGTGCCCCACGCAGGCTGCAGTTGACAACTCAAAGAACACAGTTGACAGTAACAACTCTGAGCACCGGCTGTCACTTCAGCTCTGCAGAGCTGAGCGGAGGCAGCGCTGGCTCAGGGACCCGCCCCCGCGACAGCCGGCTGGACGGCTGGCAGGGAAGGAATGACCTTCCCTGCTGGAAGGTGCCGGCTTCTCTGGCAATTTAAATCCTCTGGCCACTGAATCCCATGCCCCGCGAGTCCCCGGGCCCCGCCCACTCTAGCCAGACCCTGCCAACTGATTTCGCCTTGACAAGGAGATGAGCGCGCATTGCCTTTTGGGATCGGTAGTTTTACTAGGGTGTCTCCGCTAGGTTAGGAAGGAGAAGGACTGCGCGACGGACTACAAGGGCCGGCATCCTCCCAGCCAGGTGGGCGGTGGGAGGGGAAGTGTACTGGCTCTCCCGGGTGTTTTAAACGGTAGTTGGCTTATGGGTGTAGGGGGAATTCTTGGTTGCGTCACTGGTCCGATTGGAGAGGCAAGACTCGGGACGAGTCTCTCCGGCCCCAGCTGCGGGAGAACTTGACACACCCCGGCCAATTTCAGCTCCCCCCCTGCGTTTTCCCCGGGGGCGGAGGGGTTTGTCCAGGCTCCGCGCGTGTCCCTGGAAGGCGGAAACGGCTGCGGGGACCATCTCCTTGCGGAGGGGTCT
>NW_006299593.1:3898768-3899668 GCF_000327345.1 Myotis davidii | reverse complement strand
GTGTGTGTTTCATCTAGATCTTTTGACTGCTGACTAAGGAGTTTTGATTTGCTTAACAAATTATATCATCAATGCAGAGTTCTATGGATCTAGTTAAAAGATGGGTGAGTTTTAGGCCTATGTTTTATAAACATGTAAGTTGCAGACCCTTTCACCATTTGTAGCTTCATCTTTTGTGTTCTAGGTTTGTTATTGTGATATGAGCCTATTTGGCTTCTGTTTTTGAAAATGGTAAGGAGTAGAAAGTCAATTATCTGGTTTGGATTTTTCTTTTCCTTTTGAAAAGTGCACAAAGTGGGCACTAATCCAGTGATGGGATTCTATTGCCAAATTTGGCAGGTATTAGAAGTGCCTATGAACAGTATCCTAAATGCACTGAAGGGAAAATTTGAAGAACTAACAAATCATCTGTGGTTTTTAAGATTTGGGAGCTGACAGACACATGTATTTCTTCTCTGTAGTGGTTAAAACTCAATATGAGCGTTGCTTTTTCAAACATAGGAATTCCAGTAAGGTGGGGTTTATTTTTTCCTTTTTTTTTTTTTTGGTAGTATGAGAGAGCAAAGACTTAGTTTTAAGTGGAAAAACTCAGGAAGTTAATTGTAAATTCGCATCTACCTGAAATGATCTATAATAATAAGAGTGTAATATATTAATTAGACCAGGCAGCCAAATGACCTTCCAGATTTCATTCCAGAGGTCCTTCTGGATGAAGCCATGGCAGAGGCGGTGAGGGGTGATCACACAGGCAGGTGAGTGGTTAGGGACAATCAGGCAGGCAGGCAGAGGGGTTAGGGGCTATCAGGCAGGCAGGCAGAGGTGGTTAGTGGCCATCAGGCAGGCAGGTGAGTGGTTAGGGGTGATCAGGCAGGAAGGCGAGAAATTAGAGGTGATCAGGCC
>NW_006299593.1:3888979-3898533 GCF_000327345.1 Myotis davidii | reverse complement strand
CCGGCAGGCCAGGCCGAGGGACCCCATTGCTGCATGAATTCTATATAATAAAAGCCCAGTGACAAAAATGGTGGAATGACCAGAACAACCAGAGACCAGAAAAACCACGGCCCCTCACCTGGCCAGCAGCCCCCCAGTGAGCGGTTAGGGGTGATCAGGCAGGCAGGTGAGCAGTTAGGGGCCAGGCCAGTGATTAGGAACCAGCGGTCCCAGATTGCGAGAGGGATGTCTGATTGCCTCTAAGGATTGGGCCTAAACCTGTAGTCAGACATCCCCCAAGGGGTCCTGGATTGCAAGAGGGTGAAGGCCTGGCTGAGGGCCAGGCCTTCACACACACACACACTGACTAGACTTGTGGGATAATCATTACAACAATGATCCGATTTAACTTTTTACAGACATTATTTCTATAGCATTTATTAGTTTCCTTTCTCTTTTTGTAAAGGAGTTATTTTGTAAAGCAGTTTTAGGCAGAATTGAGTTGAAAGTACAGAGTCCTATCTACCTCTGCCCCCCACCCCCATCTGCAGCCTCCCCCACTATCAACATCCTGTACGATAGTGGTATGTTCTATAAACTTATATTGACATATGTCATTATCGCCCAAAGTCCATAGTTTTAGTGGGGTTCAGTCTTTGTGTGCATTCTATGGGTTTTGACAAATGTGTAATGACGTGTATCCACCATTGTAGTACCACACAGAATAGTTTTACTGTATGGAAAATTCTCTGTGCTCTGTCTATTCATCCTTCCTTTCCCTCCCAGCCCCTGGCAACTACTGACCTGTTCACTGTCTCTATAGTTGTACCTTTTGCAGAATATCCTATGATTGGAATCATGCAGTATGCCTATGTAGACTTATCAGATTGGCTTCTTCTACTTAGTAATATGTACTTAAGGTTCCATAGCTTTTCATGGCTTTTTAATGATGAGTAATATTCCATTGTCTGGATGTTCTATAGTTTATCCATTTACCTACTGAAGGACATCTTGGTTACTTCCAAATTTGACAGTTATGACTAAGGCTGTTTTAAACATCTATGCACAGGATTGTATGGTAAGAATGTATTTAGTTTTGTAAGAAACGGCCAACTGTCTTCTAAAGTGGCTATACTATTTGCATTTCTACCAGCAATGAATGAGAGAGAGAGTTCCCATTCCAAATCTTCATCAGAGTTTGGTATTGTCAGTGTTTTGGCTTTGGGCCTTCTGGTAGGTGTGTTGTGAATTACTTTCCTTATGTATATAAAAAATATCATCTGCCTTTTTTTTCATATGCCTTCATATTTCTGTACGAACTCCTTTCTCTGGTAACTTGATTCTGTATGTGGTTTCTGGATATCTGTGTTTTTTTTTAAAAGCTTTGAAGATGATTCTGTTATGAAACCAGAGTTCAACACCACTTCTAGACACACTATGAAGGATGCTTGGCACAGAATAGGTCTTTAAGAAAGGTCTGCTGAACTGAACTAAGTAAGTAACAATTAAGAAATTTTAATTCACCAGTCTCAAATGAGGATTTAAATGCAGTTTGTCCTCCAAAGCTTTTCTTATGCATTTACTCATTATGTTGTCTCTGTCATAATATATTGATGGTGAAGATGATGTTCTCACACTTGTATAGCATTCACTCTGCAAAGTGCATTGCAAGCCAAACAGGTTAGGTGAGTTGAAATTTCAACAGCAGCACGTCAGCACAGTTCCATCATATTGGCTAACAATTCAGCAACCTTGAATTAGGAGATCAGAAAGTATTGGATTTTACTTTTAAAAATCTTCATGATCCACATTTCATCAGTATTGTAGATTAAATAGGTATTTGTGAGATAGCCTGAAAACCTTACCATTTACCCTGTTATTCTTATGGAAAAGTATATTCACAAATTTCAAAAAACTACTTCACCTCCAGTATACTAATAACCTTTGCAAGCTTATTTGTGAATTGGAGTCTGCCTAGAGAGCTTATGGCCAAAATCAAGTATATTTTCTCAAAGTTGTCCTTTCTTTTTTTAATATAAAATTTTCTATTGATTTCAGAGAGGAAGGGAGAGGGAGAAAGAGATAGAAACATTAGTTATTGGCGCCTCCTGCATGCCCCCTGTTGGGGATTGTGCCTGCAACCTGCATGTTCCCTGACTGGCAGGGCCTGTTCCCTGACTGGGAATTGAACAGGATCTCCTGGTTCATAGGTGGATACTCAACCACTGAGCCACACCGATCAGGCCAAAGTTGTCTTTTCTTAATATCAGAAATTGGACTTGGGTAAATTCCAAGTGAAATCATAAACATCTTATGTCAATTAACTTTTGCTCTTATGAGGAATAAGATAAACTAATGTAAAGTTATGGTTGAGTCTCAGTGTTGGTGATTGAGCTTTGGAGTGTATGCTGGACCCGATACTGGGAAGCTCTCTAGATAAGAAAACTTTATGGCTTGAAAACTCCTTTATAGTAGCCAGCCTATTCAATTCAGGTCTTAATTTTAGATTTTATTGACTTTACACATGCAAACACAAACACACACACACACACACACACACACATACACACACACACACATACAAACACACACACAGGAATTTTATGCAAATCATGCCTAAAATAGATCTTGTGTTTCTTTGGGTTTGTGTATTTTCCCATAACACAAACTCAGATCTCAGGTGGTTTTCTATTTTTCCCTACCATAAAAGTTTGAATTGGTGTATTTTTTATTAATTGTTGATAGAGCAAACTAGATAATCTTATGTGAAAGCACTGAAAATTATAAAGTACTGTACAAGGAAATTTTTATTCTCTTAGGCCTTAGAGGACTATGTAATTTATACTGGAAAAACAACAACACACAAACAAAGAAATTTTACCTCTTTTCTGTTCTTACATTTATAAGAAGCAGGCTAAATGGGAACATTGAATTATTGAGTTATATTTGTCTATGATATTCAGAAATTGCTCTGGGAAAATATCTTAAGAAAAATTAACTGGTGTTGGTTTTTCTGTAAATACATATAGGCAAAAGTTAAATGAGTGGTACCATTCTATTCTATCTATCTCAGGGTCCAGTAGCTATTCTGGTTTTACTTTATTCAGGTTTATTTTTAGGATTTTGGGAATAAACAAATAGGTTGGAGACCTTGATTCAAAACATCTAAGCATTTCTCCTGGTAGCATAAGAAAATCTTCATTTTGTTTGACTTCAATAAATGCCAAAAATGAATATGTGGCAAACAAGTCACACACAGATCCTTTATGTTTTTATGTCTCTCTCTTTGCTTCTGGCACAACTTTTGATCATAATGCATGGAACATTCAATTCAAAATCAGAAAATCAAAGATAAGGGAACCACTTTGTATCAGTACAAAGGTTATATAAAAAGAGAGAGCCGTGCCCCCAGTCAAGAAACAACGTGAAGAATTTTAGTGAGAGGTGTTTTTATAGTTCCTGAAGAAAACTGCTGTCACTTCAGTGCTGCTCACGGAGGAGAGGAGTGACTTCAGCATTAGCCTTCAGCCTGGGTATCCATCAGGGTTTCTGTTCTGAGGTCCTGCCACATGATACCCAATTCTTTTAATATTAAAGTTCTTGTTCTGGAGTACTCAGTTTAGTTAGCTTTTCACATGGAAGCAGGAAGAAAGAAAGGCAGAGGGCAAAAGATGCATGCCAGTTGAGCCAGGTTCTTTTTATCAGGAAGACAATCTTTCCAGAAGCTCTACTCTGTTTTAAAATATAGATTTTATGTTTTGAATCATGTATGGTGAGGCCAAATGATCAGGAGATGATTCATTGAAAAGACAATTTATTACTCACAGTTCCCAAGGCAAAGAAGGGCACACCATGCAGGGCCACACCAGAGAACCCTGGGTCAGTGGAAGGCAGAAGGTGGAGAGAGCTAGGGAAACTGGAAGGGAAAGCCTTTATTGTGGCTTTCTCCTGAATGAATGGGCAAGGCAAGGAAGCAGGTTTAGGATGGACTGGTTTGAATAATTTTATTGAGCTGAGGTCCCTTGGGGCTGCCCTTAGTTGTCTGATGCCTAGTCCTGTGGTGATTAGGGCAGTGTAAGAGCCAGGTAAAGCGATGGGATTGGGGGTAAGGTTTTGGATTGGTTAGTTTGCATATGAAATGTGCACTTACAGGCGAGCCATTCATTTATTATCTCTAAGAATCCCATAACCCCAGGAGGGGTAGTTCTTTCCTTGTCATTAATGCCCTAGGTATCAAAGTAGAAGATACAGAAGCTAGACAATGTGGTTAAAACAGTCCCTCATATCTTTTGCTAGAACTGTGTTTCTTGGACATCCATCACTACAAAGAATTCTAGACATTTGGACATGTTTAACAGGCACATTGTTACCCGAATAAACTGGAGTACTATTAGGACTGAAGAAGAAATGAGTAGATATTGATTAAGCAACTAGTACAGCCGTGGGCAAACTACGGCCCGTGGGCCGGATCTGGCCCGTTTGGCTGTTCTATCCTCCGGCCCGCGGAGCCAAAAGAGCGGAGGATTCTCTTGCTCTCCCCTCTGCTCCTTCACCAGCAGCAGTGTTAACATGGCAACGTCGGGAAACACCGCAGCTCCTTCTTCTGAGTCCAGTTTAAGAACCCGTTGTGGCCCTCGAGTCAAAAAGTTTGCCCACCCCTGAACTAGTAGCATTTGGTACACCGTATCACATGGGAAGAATTAGCATCTAAAAAGTATATGTGTAGTTTAAATTGTGAATTGCAAATTTAAATGCCACCAGAGGCCAGGTATGCCATGAAGAGTAAAGTGGGCTCAGTTGAAGATTACAGGGAGTGCTGGTGAGATGGAGGGTGCGTATATTCTTCAAAGTAGAAATGAAAAAAACAATGTGATTTGTGGCCTATTAGCTATCAGTTGTGGTGCCTAGTTAAATTACATGTAATAGAAAGATGCTTATTTTACTGAGGAGACTATAAATAGAATTATACTATATTTATCATGTTATTTAGCAATCATGTACACTACATTTTCTAGTTAACTTGATGGTAACTCTTAAGTACCAACATTTTTGAAATATTATTTATTTTTTCCTGAACTTTTCATTTTGAAATATTTCAGACCTACAGAAAAGTTGGAAAGAATAGTACAATGAACACACATATATCCTTAACTAGGTTAACTAATAGTTAACATATTGCCGTATTTACTTTTTCATTGTCTTTCTTTTTTTTGAACCCGTTGAAAGTATACTACATGTATTATGGCACTTTATCCCTAAGTATGTCAACACGCTTTACCTAAGAACAAGGATGTTTCTACATAAATAGAAAATAAATACACACACTCATTATTACATTCTAGAAATTTGTAACTGTAATACATTTTAATATTCCACATTCAGTTTTATCCAACTTTTCCAATGATGTCTTTTTTAGCATTTAAAACAATTTAGGATTCAATCAAATATTTCTGGTCCTAGCTGGTTTGGTTCAGTGGATAGAATGTCGGCCAGCAGACTGAAGGGTTCTGGATTTTATTCTGGTCAAGGGCACGTACCTCAGTTGCAGGCTTGATCCCTGATCCTGGTCGGGACACATGCAGGAGGCAGCCAATTGATGTATCTCTTTCACATCAATGTTTCTCTCTCTCTGTCTCTTTTCCGCCCTAACACTCTGTAAAAATCAATGAAAAAATATCCTTGGGTGAGGATTAACAAATATATATATTTTCTGTAATCTAGTCCTGTTCTATCTTTCATAGCACTAATGCTTTAGGAGTCCAGGCCATTGACTTCATAGAATGCCCACAAGTTTGATTTGAATGATTGTTTCCACATAGTTAGACTCAGGCTAAGCATTCTGGGTAAGAGAATTCCATAGGTGATGTGAACTGGGAGTAGCGTGTCAGGAGGCCCAGCTCTTGGTTGTTCTGTTCGCCCTATTGTTATTAGTGTGATGAGTTGGGGAAGGTGGTACCAGACTTCTCCCAGTGAAGAGGACATATTTCATCATTTTTTAAAACATATATTTCTATTGATTTCAGAGAAGAAGGGAGAGGGAGACAGATAGAAACATCAATGACGAGAGAGAATCATTGATTGGCTGCCTCCTGCATACCCCCTACTGGGGATTGAGCCTGTAACCCGGGCATGTGCCCTTAACCAGAATCGAACCCAGGACCCTTTAGTCCACAGGCCCATGCTCTATTCACTGAGCCAAACCAGCTAGGGCTCATATAGATTTTATTTTTATTTATTTATTTTTTTTATGGATGTTCAGATGGCTTTTTTATTCAGCTTATTCAGAGCAGTTGAACATTTTGCCCATCATCATAACATTCATATAGATTTTATTGATGATTATGTCCTGGTCTAAGATTGGGTTATAAACTAGAAGCAATTAAAGAAAGGTTTCTAAATTTATTTTTTAAAATAGTAGAATTGGTTAAATATTTAAAAACACTGGAAATTCCAATAGCCTTGCCTCTTTTACAAACTGTGTATGCTTAACATGTTATTTTTCCTCTAAGAGCACTCCTCTCACATTACTTTACCCACTCATGTTTTCAAATGCCAATGGCTTCTTCTGATAAATGTACACTTCATTCTAAGCCCATACCATAAAAATTATCTTTGAGGTCCAAACTTTCCTTTCAGTGTAGACTGTGATCATAGCTCATAACTATTATACAGAGAATTACTTAAATGCAATAATACTACAAAACCCAAAAACTTAAAATCAATTGGGGTGACCCAATAATTAAAAGTAATAAGTGATACATTTGGGTGAAGTATATTTTCAAGTGTTTACCTAAAAAAACAAAATATTTCTACTTTCTGATTTTTCTCTTACAGCTTTTGAGAAGACTAAAGCAATTATTCATATACTAGAGCGGTGGTTGTCAACCTTCCTAATGCCGCGACCCTTTAATACAGTTCCTCATGTTGATGTGACCCCCAACCATAAAATTATTTTCGTTGCTACTTCATAACTGTAATTTTGCTACTGTTATGAATCGTCATGTAAATATCTGATATGCAGGATATATTTTCATTGTTACAAATTGAACATAATTAAAGCATAGTGATTAATCACAAAAACAATATGTAATGATATATGTGTTTTCCGATGGTCTTAGGCGACCCCTGTGAAAGGGTCGTTCGACCCCCAAAGGGATCGGGACCCACAGGTTGAGAACTGCTGTACTAGAGGCCCAGTGCATGAAATACATGCACGGGTGAGGTTCCTAGGCCTGACGGGCGATCAGGGCTGATCACAGCCACGCCAATTGGGGCCCAAAGGCCCTAGTGGGGTCGGGAGAAGGAGGTGACTGTCACTGGGTTGGGCGCAGAAGGAATAGACACCAGATGCCAGTGTTCCCCTTGGCACCCCACCACCCCGCGGTTCCCCGCCTCCTCCCACCCTCCTTCCCTCGGTGCTGCGCCACCACTGGGGGCCTGCTGGCTGGGGAGGTTTCAATCCCCAGTTTGGAATGTGCAGAAGGCAGCCAATCAATGATTCTCTATCATCATTGATATTTCTATCTCTATTTCCCTCTCTGAAATCAATCAAATATATATTTTTAAAATGCAAGGTTTTTAGAGGAAGAAAGATCAGGCAAGGGAGCTATTGACAGGAACATTGAGATCTTGCTCACATTCAAATAGGATAACATAAGGTGGACCTCAGGGGGTGACAGGTGAGGAGTGGCAGTGGGTGGAGCAGGGCACTGTGTGCTGAGGAAGGTGCTTTATGCTGGTGAACGGCTGGGTGCTCCCCTGCGCCCCACCCCCCCCCCCCCCCCCCCCCCCCCCCCCCCCCCCCCCCCCCCGCCAGCATGTGTTGGGGCCATCACTGGAATCATTCATCTCCAAGAGGTTTTGATTTGAGAGGAGAAACACTGAGATCAGAGGGCCTTTCTTAGCCTAGAAAGTGTGGCGGGCAGCAGGGGTGGGCTGCCCGGCTACCCTACAAATGTAAGCACAGTGTCATTGGACATGGACTTCAGCCACCATATCAATGCCCAGCCAGCCCTGATGTCTATGTCCTGCCCTTTTCTGGCTGTGCTGCGGCACTATTGGCTGGGAAGGCTGAAGCCACGCCCCCAAGTGCATGTAGTATACCAAGTGGATGGCAGGAAGTTAGAAGCTGGAAGTAGGATCTGAGGCGGCCTGGCAGCACTGCGTCCACCATGGAGCTGGATGGGGAGCAGCTCTTGGTGAAACTGGCTTTGGAGTTGGAGGGGCTGCGCTTCCTGCATGTCACCTGTGAGTCCCCTTTAGCCTGCAGCACGCCAGCCAGGCCTGGAGCCATTCTTTTCAAGGTGGTGCGTAGGAAAAACTTTTTCTCAGTTTACTTTTTTTATTGGAAAGCAAGCTCTGGGCTTGCAGTTCCTGGGATCCCTGGGCCATAGTGTGCACCTCCAGGCCTCACTGCGCCCCCTTCCCCCTCCTCCTGCATTGAGCGTCTGGCCCCTGGTGGTCAGTGAGCATCATAGCGACTTGTTTACTGGTTTTTATGGTCATTTTGCTGTAATGGCTGCTGGGCTTTTATTATATAGACTAGTAGCCCGGGGCACGAAATTTGTGCACTGGGGGGGGGGGCGGGTGTCTCCCCACTTCACTTTCCACCTTTGTGGGCAGCAGGACAATCAACGTTTGCTCTCATTAATTTGGAAAAGCAGGTCCTGTCACCCACTGCCCGGCAGGAGTGAGCTAGGCCCCAAGCAAGCGAGGCTCAGTCAGGGCAGCCTTCGCTCATGGGTGCTGGCACCCAAAGTGCACATTCCTCCTCTACAGTCGCCCCAACTATCCCACTGTTTCACTGAGAGGACAGAATTCCTCTCCGCCTCTGGGTTCTTGATCTTGAACACTGACCAAAGGCACCTCAGCGAGGGCCGTTTGTGCCCACCAGGTGTGTCTGTTGGCACCTGCTCCTGCCTCAGCACCTGCATTAACCCCCCAGAGGTGATCTCATAGCTACACTGGCCTCCGTGGGAACAGGATATCACCACTCCGCCCTCTCACTGTCATCTCACAGGCGCCCACCCTCAGCACCCAGAACACCCAGACACTCTCCAAAGGACATGAGCGCACCAGAGGGGATGTGTGCACATCCTGTGGGGGTGGTAGGCATGCCGGGTTGATGGAAGTGCGGTGGAGAGGCGGGGGGATCTTGTGCACGCCTTGGTTTGAAACTGTTGCAGGCGTAGCAGGGTGACAGTGTGCTGGGGATTGTTCGCATGCCAGGGCGGGATGTGCACACCAGAGGCCTCTGGCTTTGCAGATCCGCAAACCCCCGTGGTGCGGCCAGGAGGACGTCAGTCTGGCCCGCCACGGTGGCTGTCCCTGTGATCCTGCACCTTCTGGGCCAGGAGGCGGATCTTGAGCAGCCACTCCTGGGCGCTGATGGCCTTCAGGTGCTACTTCAGCTCAGCCTGCAGGATCCGCTTGGCGCGCTCACAGATGTCACCACCGCCATGGGAGTACAGGCCGCCCTCCGCTGGCCTGCCTCCCCTGTCCAGAGGCTCTCTGCACTGCTCACCTGCCCAGAGTGACTGGGGTTGGGTGGAAGCCAGGGGTCCAGCCTGCCCCAC
>NW_006299593.1:3886065-3888421 GCF_000327345.1 Myotis davidii | reverse complement strand
TTCACTGGAGCTGAGAGCCGGCTTTAGCTCTGAGGCTTAGCTCCAGCTCTGAGACCTCCACTGCTGAAAGCAGGGATCTGGGTTTGTTTGGGTTCTATAATTGAAACACTGTTGCGATCCTGCTGGCTGAAACCCGGCTGGCTGAAAGCAGGTTTCAGGAGCCTGTTTAGCTTCTATATTTGCAACATTGTTTCTTAGAGTGCAAGCTCAGAGGCCGGCAGCAGCAGGGGGGGAACCATGGCTTCCTCTGTCACTGGAGCAAGCAAGCCTCCTGTTCGCTTCAGCTGCCTGGCTGCCGGCCACCATCTTGGTTGGCAGTTAATTTGTATATCGCCCTGATTAGCCAATGGGAAGTGTGTCAGAGGTATAGTTAATTACCATGTTTGTCTATTAGATAGGATTAGCATTAATATGAAGCATACCATATATCTTGTGAGTTTGGCATTGCATTTCAATACTTATCTACTTACCTAGTAAATTATTTTTATTATATATTCTGGGTAGAATTAAAATAAATAACACTAAAATAATTTAATATGTTTTATGGAATACCTACTATGTTCCAGGCTTTGGGAACACAAAAATAAAAAAATGGTCCCTGCCATCAAAAGGCTCACAGTTTAAAAGGGGAGATAGACAGATAAACAGACAAATTTAATGTAGTGTGGTAGCCTTGAAAATGGCATGCACAAAGAACTATGGGGAACCTTCAGAGGGCCACTTAATCCAGAATGGTAGAAGTTAGGGATGGCATCCAGATCAAGATGATAAATTTTACAAAAGTGGTTTCCAAGAAAAGAATGAATGATGGGTGATAGGATGAACATTCCTAAAGAGGGGGTAGTCTTAGAGATTGGACTGCCTGATCTTTAAGGCCCTTCAAACTCTAAGATCATAAGAGACAAGCAATCATCACCTGCTTGATTCAACAAAGAGAATTTGTAGAGAATGAGGGATCTTTCTCATATTTGCCTATTTGTTAAACATTGGTTTTCTGGATTCTTATTTTTCATGCTATAGAACACAGTGTAAGAAGAAAACCCCATTCTAACTAAAATCTTTTGTAGACAGACACCTTCTACTATGGTGCTGGCCACGGACGGATTTAGAATGAACAATCTGGTATAGCGCATACTATATCATCTACTTTTAAGGAAAAAAAGTGAAATTAAATGTTACTGGAAAGCTATAAACTTTAACAAAATCTGGTATTTAGGGTTCTCTGAAATAAGTTTTCTTTTAAATGTGGAGAAAACAAAAGGTTGACCTTTGTTTTGGTTATCTGTGAGTAAAACACTAGATGGTGATATAAGGCTGTCAGAAAGAGAGATTTGCTAGGAAAAATAGTATGGCAGTTTTGGTGGTAGTTAAGTGTTCTGAAAACTTTGCATAACTTTTCAGTCCCTGAGAACATTTCCAGGTCTGCAGGCAACTAATGGGAATCTTAATCTCACAAGTTTTAGCCCCATGATCAGATTAATTTGAAACTAAACCACAAGTTTAGCACATTTTAAAAATGGTTTCAGCCCTGGCCGGCTTGGCTCAGTGGACAGAGCATCGGCCTGTGAACTGAAGGGTCCCAGGTTCAATTCTGGTAGAGGGCACATGCCCGGGTTGTGGGCTCAATCCTGAGTGGGGGACTTATAGGAGGCAGCCGATCCATGATTCTCTCTCATCATGGATGTTTCTATCTTTCTCTCCCTCTTCCTTCCTCTCTGAAATCAATAAAAATATATATTTTTAAAATGGTTTCAGCCCTAACCAGTTTGGCTCAGTGGATAGAGCGTCAGCCTGTGGACTCAAGGGTCCCAGGTTCTATTCTGGTCAAGGGCATGTACCTTGGTTGTAGGCACATCCCCAGTAGGGGGTGTGCAGGAGGCAGCTGATCGATGTTTCTCTCTCATCGATGTTTCTAACTCTCTATCCCTCTCCCTTCCTCTCTGCAAAAAGTCAATAAAACATATTTTTTTAAAAATGGTTTCAGTGTTTGACAATTCAATCTGATTTCACTGAAATGAAAAAATTAAAGTTATTAAAATATAAATTTATTTTATATTTATCCCCATTGACCCCCTCCAGCTCACCCCTGCACCCCACTCCAGACCTTCACCACCCTATTGTCTGTGTCCATGGGTTATGCATATATGCATACAAGGTCTTTGGTTGATTACTTCCCACTCATCCACGCTCCCTCGCCTTCCCTCTGAGATTCTGCACTCTGTTCCATGCTTCCATGTCACCGGATCCACTCTGTTCATTAGTTTATTTTGTTACTTAGACCACATGCGTGAGATCATGTGATACTTGTCTTTCTCTGACTGACTTATTTCACTTAGCATTATACTCCCCAGGTCCC
>NW_006299593.1:3884025-3884992 GCF_000327345.1 Myotis davidii | reverse complement strand
CTTCCAATCCAAAAATTTCATATCAGTGAGAATCAGGGTCACAGCTCCCACTACATAACAAAGGTGTCAGATACTCTCCACCTCCCAGTGTGCTGGTGTTATAATGTACCCTGCAAATCACACAAGGACGCCTCAAGTAGTTGAATTAAGGAGTCACATTTATTTCAAATCCGGGACTATGAGGGGGCATTCTGCTCTCCAAATCTTGTAGTGCTTACATATCCCCAACACCAGATTTATATACGCAAAAATCACAAAGGTATTGATTACATCTCCAGGTTTGGAATGAGGAACCTGGTTTGCAAAAAAAAAAGCAGTTTGTTACAGAAACTAGATTGAGCCGATTAGTTATCTACAAAGATTAATTATAGTTTCGGGTCTTGGGACCACTGAGTTGACAGAAACCCATTATCTGGAGGGATTGGGTCTTGGGACCACTGAGTCAACGGAAACACATTATCTGGAGCCACTGAGGCAATTTAGAGTAATTGTGCAGTCCTGGCCTCCAGGTACAGAGAATGTGGTTTCTAAAACCAGTATGACCATAACCAATGGGGTATTCATATTACAATCAATAGGGTATTCAATCGAATGGGATGATTTATATAATTCAGAAAATCAAAATAACTTTTCTATTATTTTAGCAAGGAAATAATGACAGAAGCCAAGTCAGCAGGATTAAAATATTAAACAGCAATTCCTACCAAGCATGGTTGCCACCATGCTTCAAAACCAAACTACAAACATGTTAACATGTTCTTCAAAATAAGGTCCTTTTGCTGCTGGTTTATATCTACTCAGATTCCTCAGATTTGGCTGCAGAGGGTTCTCTCCAGCTAGTGTTCAGTTGATTATTCAAGATGTTCTTTTATCTTAGTTACTAGTGGCCCGGTGCATGAAATTTGTGCAAATTGAAAGGGAATTAATTAGAGGAACGTAATTTGGACTCACTATCTAATATTATATC
>NW_006299593.1:3880397-3883614 GCF_000327345.1 Myotis davidii | reverse complement strand
TCACCATGTGGGGAAAGAATAGGATATGTGGTTGCATCTAATGTAGGAAACAGGATATTGATTTGTTTCATTTTAGTGGCATTTGGATTATTGGGATCTGGTTTACAATGAATGAGCAAGTCCCTTTCAAAAGGAGGTTCTCCATCTTCATTTCTGAATATGACAGCAACCTTGGTTACATGGGGAGAATTATATCTATTTGGGTCACTGTTACAATCGTATTTAATTGCCATTGTTACTTCTGTCTCCTCAGTTGGCCCAGCGAGGAGCCCGGGGGTGTGACTTGGCACAGCGGCCTTGCCTCCCGGGGTGCTTGCCACCTGCATATGCAAATTAACCCACCATTTTTTTTATCAGGTTAATTTATATACCCACTCCTGATTGGCTGGGAAGCATAGTGGAGGGCTGGTCAATTTACATGTTTCTCTTTTATTATATAGGAGAGTGATAGTGAACCTATGACACGTGTGTCAGAGGTGACACACAAACTCATTTTTTTGGTTGATTTTTCTTTGTTAAATGGCATTTAAATATATAAAATAAATATCAAAAATATAAATCTTTGTTTTACTATGGTTGCAAATATCAAAATATTTCTAACGGCACCAGAGTTAAGTGAGGGTTTTTCAAAATGCTGACATGCTGAGCTCAAAAGGTTTGCCATCACTGATATAGGATCATTCCAGTTTGGTTCTGGGAGTGTAGCATCCATTTACTCTGCTGTCATTTTTTTTTTCTTTTCCTATTTCTTTTTCTTTTTTCTTTTTTTTTTCTCTTCCCTTTTCGCTCTGATTTCAGGCTCTGAGAGACTATATCCATTGGGCACGTACTTATGCAAATTAACCACCAACATGCAAATTTGCATATTCTGCTGATTATCCAATGGGAGGTTTAGCGAAGGTATGGTCAATTACCCCGTTTGTCTATTACTAGATAGAGTTTAGCACAAATAAAGGTCAGGAGTCATTATTTTTCTTTCATTTCTTTTTCTTTTTTCTTTTTTCTTTTTTTTTCTTTTTCTTTTCCCCTTTCTTTTTCTTTTTCTTTCTTTTTTTTCTTCCTCTGATCTATTCAGTTCTGCTTCGAAAATTTTTCCCCACGTTTCTGCATCCATTGGGCACATGGTTGTTTCTGACAGGAGAGTAGACAAACCTATGTTGCTGAATCTGCCACTAAGCCATCCATGTTTTACTTGACTCTTCTGGTAATTCCTCAGTAGTATGTCCTGAAAGAGGTAAACCAGCATCATCACAGAAGGTAGTAGATTGCTACCTAGTGAGTTGAATTTGTTTGAAACTAGAGAAGCTGATTGACAGGGCTGAAAATAAGATTAAGCTTTTACATTGATATAGACATATACTACTAAATTTGTGTGTGTGTGTGTGTGTGTGTGTGTGTGTGTGTGTGTATAGATATACCTGTATATGTGTATATATACAATGTGAACCACAGAGTTTGCTGGGGTTTTGGATAATCTGAAGTTAAAAGAAGTAGTCACTTTCCTTCTGGTTAACAGAGGAAAATGCCCAAATTTAAGATTGAAAAAATGTTGAAGGATGGATAGGAGATAGTGTGGTTTGCAGGAAAAGAATAATAATTCAGCTTTAAGTTCAAAAGTCAACACAGTCTGTATGTCATTCTCTATATGAAATCTTACCTCCTCCAAGCAGAAAGTAGAGTTTGGTTCACACCTACTACCATATCCTACCTAATAAAGAGGGAATATACTAATTGACCCTCACACTGTTGCAAAGATGGTGGTGCCCATAGCCAATAAGGAGGGAATATGCTAATTGACTGCCCACCCTCAAAGATGGCGGTGCCCACAGCCACAAGATGGTGGCGCCCAGTTCCCTCAGGCCCCCAGCCGTCCAGGGTCGTCCCGAGGCATAGGCAAGCCTCGGATGGTGGCTGCCTAGGGCCGCCCGAGGCTCAGGTAAGCAGGGCGAGCTGAGGCTTGCGCTGTTGCCAATGGCAGCAGTAGAGGTGTGATGGGTGTTGCCTTCCCCTAATATCTGGGTTGCTTCCCGCCCCTGAGGGCTCCCGGACTGTGAGAGGGGGTAGGCTGGGCTGAGGGCCCCCCTCCAGTGCATGAATTTTCATGCACCAGGCCTCTAGTTGTAAATAACACTGCAGACCACAAAAATTAAACTTACCTTCCAGGAATGACCGCTTTTTCGATCATTATCTACTTCTCTTTCGCACACAGTTCGTACAGCCAAGCAATGAGGTTTCCATAATAAGTCATTGTTTCTTATTGTGTCATTCCAGCTCCTGCATGTCATTGAAGCCCTGCACAAACTCTGAATGTCCAGCTGACTGAAAATTTGTAAAGTAACTTCTTCAGGCAGCCACATAAAAAAGTTATTTTGATTCATTTTCCCCCCTCAGTATTCACAGAGTTCAATTCTAATTCAGAAACTCTTGAATTATGGTCCTTTTGGAGTTATTCTGCTTAGCTTGATGTTTTAGGTAATCTTCTTAGGTAACCTAAAAGGCAGAGTTTAAAGTTAGTCTCTTCAGATCAGGCTATGGGTCCCACTTTGAGCCAGATAACTTTTTAGGAATTACTTTTAAAACTTTTTCTTGACTTGAGCTTTTCAATCTGTAAAATGGGGCCAATAATGCTCCTCACGTGTATGTTCTTGCTATGATTAACAGGGATAACATGTGAATCATCTAGCCTCACTTCTGAATTTCACATTGGAGACACTCGACAAATGTTGCTTTTCTTCTTTTTAATATTGTTAGTAAATCAGTTTGTTTGTAAACATCTGTCTTTCTGCTTGCTCCCAAAAAACATGGTCTTAAGAAAAGCTATTCTTCACAGATTATATTTATTGAGTTTAGTAGAAATGCCTATTGTGAGAACACATTCCAACTATTTATTGAAAATACCTTTAAAAATATGTGGGATTCAATTCTATTAAGCTCCTGAATACTCACTGTCTGTGAGAACTGATGCCTTGTCATTGAGGTCTTCACCTACAATTTGCAACCTCATCATAAACCTGGTGGACATTTCCACACTAATAAAAGAGAAACATGGTAATTGGCGGACGACTGCTACCCTTCCCATTGGCTAATCAGTGAGATATGCAAATTAACTGTCAGCCAAGATGGCGGCTGGCAGCCAGGCAGCTTGAAACGAACATGAGGCTTGGTTGCTTCAGTGACGGAGGAAACCAACGTTCCCCGCCTGCGGATGCAGGCCTCT
>NW_006299593.1:3877785-3879340 GCF_000327345.1 Myotis davidii | reverse complement strand
AGGGGTCCCAGACTGCGAGAGGGCACAGGCCGGGCTGAGGGACCCCCCTCTCCCCCCAAGTGCACAAATTTTTGTGCACCGGGCCTCTAGTAGTTTATATAATAACTAGAGGCCCGTTGCACGAAGATTCATGCAATTGCCCTGACCGGTTTGTCTCAATGGATAGAGCGTTGGCCTGGGGACTGAAAGGTATTGGGTTTGATTCCGGTCAAGGGCATGTACCTTGGTTGTGGGCACAGCCCCAGTAGTAGGTGTGCACGAGGCAGCTGATCGATGTTTCTCTCTCATCGATGTTTCTATCTCTATCCCTCTCCCTTCCTCTCTATGCAAAATCAATAAAATAATTTCAAAAAAAAAAAAGTTTCATGCAATAGGCCTTCTTTCCCCTTGCTGCCAGCACCAGTTTTCCTCTGGCACCCGGGACCCAGACCTTCACTCTTGCCACCACCTTCCATCTTCACTCTAGACACAGTCTTTGCTGTGGCTGGAACCTTCAGTCTTTACTCCTCACTCCAGCGGGAGTCTTCAGTCTCTGGCCAGAGCTGCTCCTGTAGCTCCTTCTGCCCCCCGCCTCCCCCTCATAGACTGATCACTGCTTTGCCTACAGACCTTGTCGTCGGGCTCCTGGGTTCCAGGGGTCCACCTTGCCAGCAGCCCAGCTTTCCGATCATAATCACAGGCTGCAAGCAAGGCGGCTCCTGGGTCCTGGGGTGCCTCCTTGCCTGCGGTCCAGCTTTCTGATCACGATCACGATCACGGGCCACAGGCAAGGCGGCTGGCTCCTGGGTCCCAGGGTGCCGCCTTGCCTGCGGCCCGGCTTTCCGATCACGATCAGGATCATGGGCTGCAAGGAAGGTGGCTCCTGAGTCCCAGGGGGCTGCCTTGCCTGTGGTCTGGCTTTTTGATCATGATCACGGGCCACAAGCAAGGCGGCTCCTGGGTCTCGGGGGGCCGCCTTGCCTGTGGCCCAGCTTTCCGATCATGATCATGGGCCGCAGGCAAGGTGGCTCCTGGGTCCTGGGCGTTGCCTTGCCTGCAGCTTGGCTTTCCAGCAGCTCCTGGTGTCACAAACGGGGCCTGGATGGTGGCTCCCAGTGACCTGCCCTGCCTGCAGTATGCAAATTAGCTGCCATCTTTGTTGGTGGTTAATTTGCATTATTGCGCTGATTAGCCAATGGGAGACATAGCAAAGGTACAGTCAATTTGAATCTTTTTCTATTATTAGATAGGATTGTTTATCAACTTGTGCCTAATGGGCAGGTACTCACATTTGACAAATATTATCTGAAATGAATGAGTGTTACAATGACACAAAGACTCAAATATTCAGTTTCATGATGAGTATTTTAGAAATGGTCTCTTGAAGCTATCATACTTGCACAATTAATTATGAACCAAGGGTAATAGTCATTGAGGCTATCAAGCAACAGTGACCAACCACTATAAACAATGTTTATAATTCAGCTAGGTACAGCAGTTAACTAACAATTGGGATGGTGAACACACAATACAATATACAGATGATATATTATAGAATTATGGAATTGTACCCCCC
>NW_006299593.1:3873827-3877724 GCF_000327345.1 Myotis davidii | reverse complement strand
AATGCCAGTTTCAGCTCATTTCCCTGAGGTGTATGGTGTAGGCTTCCAAAATCAGTTGAAAACATGCAGCTATTTTTTTGCATATAAAGACAGCTTATACTTACTTAAAATTGGTTTATTTCATTTTGCACTTCTTTCTATAGTAGAGAGTGATGGTGTTAAAGGAGGGGTTTGAAATACAGCTAAATACTTCTTTTAACTTAGCTCATGACAATGTCCCTATCTAGATGAGCTACTCACCTACAAGTTTCTGGACTTACCAAGGCCATAGTTGCTCCCATCCAGTTGGTTGTTTATGATCCAACGTAACTGGTGGTCAGAATTTTAGGGCCTGTATTCATGCAACAAAGGACATTTTTTCTTGAGGCTTTGGGGAAGTAAAAAACCAAACAGGTAAAAACAAGTTTTATGAGTCATCCCCAAGTTTTTGGCATTGGCATGCACCACCCCTCTTATCTCATCATCAATACAAACCAAAGCCAAACCACCATATTCTTGAAAAGAATCTCATATTAGGAGAACATTGCTATTTGTTACTATTTCCAGGATCTCACTGGGGAAGAAAACGCGCCTTCTCATTACTTACTCCACAGGAGGCAGAAGACGGCTTTTGAATTTAACAGACGGGGGGTACATTGGTGAGGTACCTAAAATCCCACTAGACATCTTTCTTCTAAGTCCAGTTTTGCCTGGATGCCTAGAAAACTATCCCCTTTCTGCCTTTTCTTTACGAACCAAACTGTCGAATTACCTCTGGAATTAGGGAAGGGCTCGCCCCCGTTCAGGTGTCACTCGGACGGAGATGGATCCGGAGGCAGGACAGACCTGGCCGCGGACGCCTCCAGGCTCTCGGGGAGCCCCACCTTGTCCAGACCCCGCAAGTCGGAAGAAGTGACCCCGCGTCCCCCTGAGCCCCCCTTTTTGCGTGCCCCACGCAGGCTGCAGCTGACAGCTCAAAGAACAGAGATGACAATAACAACTCTGAGCACCGGCTGTCACTTCAGCTCTGCGGCGTTGAGCGGAGGCACCCCTGGCTCAGGGACCCGGCCCCGAGACAGCCGGCTGGACGGCTGGACGCGGGCAGGAAGGGAAGGAATGAACTTACCCGCTGGAAGGTGCCGGCTTCTCTGGCAATTTAAATCCTCTGGCCACTGAATCCCATGCCCTCAAGCCCCCTGGCCCCGCCCACTCTAGCCCAGCCTTGCCGACTCTGATTTCGCATTGGCGCAAAGAGGAGCGCACCGCCCACTCTGATTTCGCATTTGCGCAAGGAGGAGCGCGCCAATTTGGCCTTGGCATGGAGAGGAGCGGGCGCTGATTTTGATTTTGCATTGGCGCGAAGAGGAGCGAGCCAATGACTTTGATTTCGCGTTGGCATGGAGAGGAGCGCGCGCTGATTTTGATTTTGCATTTGCGCGAAGAGGAGCGAGCCAATGACTTTGATTTCGCGTTGGCATGGAGAGGAGCGCGCGCTGCCTCTGATTTCGCGTTGCCATGGAGAGGAGCGCGCGCTGACTCTGATTTCGCGTTGGCATAGAGAGGAGCGCGCATTGCATTTCGGGATCGGTAGTTTTACTAGGGCGTCTTCGCGGGCCAGGCAGGAGAAGGACGGCGCTACAGACTACAAGGTCCGGCGTCCTCCCAGCCAGGTGGGCGGAGGGAAGGGAAGGGGACGGGCTTACCCGGGGTTTTAAACAGTAGTTGGCGTACTGGCAAAGGGAGAAATTCTCGCTTGCGTCACTGGTCCGATTGGAGAGGCGGGACTCGAGACGCGTCACCTGGGCCCCAGCTGCGGGATAACTTGACACACCCCGGCCAATTTCAGCTCCCCCCACTGTGTTTTCCCGGGGGCTGAGGGGCCTGTGGGAGTAAGTGTGCGAGGGCTCGGCCGGACCCGAGAGCCGTGCAGCGAACGTTCTCGCTCGCTTCTGCGGCCCTTTCCCCTCCTGAACCTATTCCCCACCACGCCGGCCATGTCGGGATTTTAAAAGTTTGGGGGCAGCACGTTTTTCACTCAACTTGAATCCACTCACACACGTTTCCCTTATGTTGCCTTTAAAAAGCACGGACTTGAGTTATCATCATTATCATCTCATCCGGTGGTCGGAAAACTGTGGCCCTGGGTCCAAATCCAGCCTGTTTTGGAATGGGCCTGCGTCCTAAGAACTTTAAGTTTGAAAGTGGAAAATGTAAACAAACAAAGAACCTGTTAGCCTTTCAGGGGGAAGAATTGCTCCAAGGGCTGTGGATATTGCCTCTTGACTTGACAAACCACAATATTTACACTAGTTTCTGGCTCTTTATAGAAAAAAAGGTTTGCCAACCCCAGAATTTATCTTTTCTAGAATAATTTCTTTTACGTTTTGGCCTCTTTTGTGTGACTGATGGCCTCACTTTTATCGGAATAGTCTTTCAGTAGCTAACCCTTATGGGATGTGTAGTGTTGCAGGCATACCAAGTTCTTTAATCCGTTGAAAACCATGGGAGTTAGGTGCTCTTTTTATCCTTATTGTTCAGATGAGAAAATTGAGTTGTAGATCGGTTATTTAAAGGCCACACGTAAGGTTTTGGACACAAAGTGGCACTAAGCTGTTTAATCTCCACCCTCTCTGGGATGTTTAAGAATTAGAAAAGTGGTCTGTTGCATTCTGAAATTTTGTAGCTCTCCTTCTAAATATGAGTACTTGCATGTTTTCTTAATCGTCAGCATTTCTTTTTTAGTGCCCACTTTGTGCAACTCATTTTGTAGACTCTAGCACTGTGGGGCATCCAAATATGAGACATGGGTTGATGCCCTCTAGTTTTCTCTTGGAAGGTGGAGACAAACCTGTGCCAGTGAGCTAATGCCAGGGAGTAAAGGGTATGGACTGTTATCCTGGTTAACCTCCAGTGTCTAAATGGAAGCATTGGTATTAGCCCTAGAACCCTTCTCCAAGCAGGAAAAGTGAGAAGGAAGTCAGTCCTAAAGGGGTGTGTGAGTGTGTGTGTGTGTGTGTGTGTGTAATAAGGTTAAGTAAGAAAGTTGAAATTCACCTGTTGTTTATTTTTATTTTTTTACCTAGCAAGTCATTACTTAAATGTTTCAATAACATTGATACTTTTTGCCACAATTTATTAAGCTGTACAAACATTTGAAGGAACTGCCTGGGAGGTTTGGTGTCTACCTACCCTTTTCTCTCCTCTTCCTTCCCTATTTCTATCTCTCCCTCTATTCTCTCTCTCTCTCTCTCTCTCTCTCTCTCTCTCTCTCTCTATATATATATATATATATATCTGTATCTCTATTCTATCTCTATCTCTTTATCTATATCTAAGTTATGAGCTTATTTGGCTTCTGCTTTTGAAAATGGTAAGGAGTAGAAAGTCAATTATCTGGTTTGAATTTTGCTTTTCCTTTTCAAAGCAAAATCCAGTGATTGGAATTTATTGCCAAATTTGGCAGGCATTAGAAGTGCCTATGAACAATATCCTAAATGCATTGAAGGGAAAATTTGAAGAACTAACAAATCATCTGTGGTTTTTAAGATTTGGGAGCTGACAGACACATGTATTTCTTCTCTGTAGTGGTTAATACTCAACTTGAGGGTTGCTTTTTCAAACAATAGCAATTCCAGTAAGGTGGGGTTTATTTTTCCCTTTTTTTTTTGGTAGTATGAGAGAGCAAAGACAATTTTAAGTGAAAAACTCAGGAAGTTAATTGTAAATTCGAGTCTATCTGAAATGATCTACAATAATAAGAGTGTAATATATTAATTAGACCAGACAGCTGAACAACCTTCCAGATGTCATTCCAGAGGTCCTTCTGGATGAAGCCACTGCAGTGGGGGCTAGGCAGAGGCAGTGAGGGGCGATCAGGCAGGCAGGCAAGCAGTTAGGGGCGATCAGGCAGGCAGGCCG
>NW_006299593.1:3869537-3873764 GCF_000327345.1 Myotis davidii | reverse complement strand
GCAGGCAGGTGAGTGGTTAGGGGCAATCAGGCAGGCAGACACATGGTTAGGGGCAATCAGGCAGGCAGGCAGGCAGGCAGGCAGAGGTCGTTAGCGGTCATCAGGCAGGCAAGCAAGTGGTTAGGGGCTATCAGGCAGTCAGGCAGAGGGATTAGGGGTGATCAGGCAGGCAGGTGAGCAGTGAGGAGCCAGGCCAGGGATTAGGAGCAAGTGGTCCCAGATTGCGAGAGGGATGTCTGACTGCCTCTAAGGATCGGGCCTAAACCTGTAGTCGAACATCCCCCAAGGGGTCCTGGATTGCAAGAGGGTGAAGGCCTGGCTGAGGGACCCCCGTCACCCCCCCCTCACACACACACACACAAATTTCATGCACTGGGCCTCTAGTATTGGATAATAGGATAAGTGCTGACTAGACTTGTGGGATAATTATTACAACAATGATCCCATTTAACTTTTTACAGACATTTTTATAGCATTAGTTTTCTTTCTCTTTTTGTAAAGGCTTTATTTTGTAAAGCAGTTTTAGGCAGAATTGAGTTGAAAGTACAGAGTCCCATCTACCTCTGCCCCCCACCCCCATCTGCAGCCTCCCCCACTATCAACATCCTGTCCGACCGTGGTATGTTCTATAAACTTATATTGACATGTCATTATCGCCTAAAGTCCATAGTTTACTGAGGGGTTCAGTCTTTGTGTACATTCTATGGGTTTTGACAAATGTGTAATGACATGTATCCACCATTGTGGTACCACACAGAATAGTTTTACTGTCTGGAGAATCCTCTGTGCTCTGTATATTCACCCTTCCTTTCGCTCCCAGCCCCTGGCAACTATCGAACTTTTCACTGTCTCTATAGTTATACCTTTTGCAGAATATCCTATCATTGAAATCATGCTGTATGCATATGTGGACTTATCATATTGGCTTCTTTTACTTAGTAATATGTACTTAAGGTTCCATAGCTTTTCATGGCTTTTTAATGATGAGTAATATTCCATTGTCTGGATGTTCTATAGTTTATCCATTTACCTACTGAAGGACATCTTGGTTACTTCCAAGTTTGACAGTTTTGACTAAGGCTGTTTTAAACATCTATGCACAGGATTGTATGGTAAGAATGTATTTAGTTTTGTAAGAAACTGCCAACTGTCTTCCAAAGTGGCTATACTATTTGCATTTCTACCAGCAATGAATGAGAGTTCCAACCCAAATCTTCATCAGAGTTTGGTATTATCAGTGTTTTGTCTTTGGGCCTTCTAGTAGGTGTGTAGTGAATTACTTTTCTTATGTAAAAAAATTATCATCTGCCTATTTTTTCATATGCCTTCATATTTCTGTATGAGCTCCTTTCTCTGGTAACTTGATTTTGTAGGTGGTTTCTGGATATCTGTATTTTTAAAAAGCTTTGAAGATGATTCTGTTATGAAACCGGAGTTCAGCACCACTTCTAGACACACTATGAAGGATGCTTGGCACAGAATAGGTCTTTAAGAAAGGTCTGCTGAACTGAACTAAATAAGTAACAATTAAGAAACTTTAATTCACCAAAGTCTCAAATGAGGATTTAAATGCAGTTTTGTCCTCCTAAGCATTTCTTATGCATTTACTCACTATGTTGTCTCTGTCATAATATATTGATTAATGAAATCCAATAGCAAAAGCATAACCATAATAGCATTCTTAGTTAGAAAGTTTCTTAGGTGCCAGAATGCAGTGTGCATGCACCTATACCTGTGCTCCCCCTGTCTAGTGCGGATTTCTTTCTTTCTTTCTTTTTTTTAAAAAAAATATATTTCTATTGATTTCAGAGAGGAAGGGAGAAGGCGAAAGAGATAGAAACATTAGTTATTGGCGCCTCCTGCATGCCCCCTATTGGGGATTGTGCCTGCAACCTGCATGTTCCCTGACTGGGAATTGAACAGGATCTCCTGGTTCATAGGTGGATACTCAACCACTGAGCCACACCGATCAGGCCAAAGTTGTCTTTTCTTAATATCAGAAATTGGGCTTGGGTAAATTCCAAGTGAAATCATAAACATCTTATGTCAATTAACTTTTGCTCTTATGAGGAATAAGATAAACTAATGTAAAGTTATGGTTGAGTCTCAGTGTTGGTGATTGAGCTTTGGAGTGTATGCTGGACCCGATACTGGGACACTCTCTAGATAAGAAAACTTTATGGCTTGAAGACTGCTTTATAGTAGCCAGCCTGTTTAATTCAGGTCTTAATTTTACATGTTATTGACTTTACACATGCAAACACACACACACACACACACACACTGAGGAATTTTATGCAAATCATGCCTAAAATAGATTTTGTGCTTCTTTGGTTTGTGTGTTTTCCCATAACACAAACTCAGATCTCAGGTGGTTTTCTGTTTTTCCCTTCCATGAAAGTTTGAATTGGTCTATTTTTTATTAGTTGTTGAATTGGTGTATTTTTTATTAATTGTTGATAGAGCAAACTAGATAATCTTATGTGAAAGCACTGAAAATTATAAAGTACTGTACAAGGAAATTTTTATTCTCTTAGGCCTTAGTGGGCTATGTAATTTATACTGGAAAAACAACAACACACAAACAAACAAATTTTACCTCTTTTCTGTTCTTAAATATATAGGAAGCAGGCTAAATGGGAACATTGAATTACTGAGTTATATTTGTCTATGATATTCAGAAATTTCTCTGGGAAAATATCTTAAGAAAAATTAACTGGTGTTGGTTTTTCTGTAAATATATATAGGCAAAAGTGAAATGAGTGGTACCATTCTATTCTATCTATTTCAGGGTCCAGTAGCTATTCTGCTTTTACTTTATTCAGATTTATTTTTAGGATTTTGGAAATAATAAGCAAATAGTTTACACACACACACACACACACACACTGAGGAATTTTATGCAAATCATGCCTAAAATAGATTTTGTGCTTCTTTGGTTTGTGTGTTTTCCCATAACACAAACTCAGATCTCAGGTGGTTTTCTGTTTTTCCCTACCATGAAAGTTTGAATTGGTCTATTTTTTATTAGTTGTTGATAGAGCAAACTAGATAATCTTATGTGAAAGCACTGAAAATAATAAAGTACTGTAAAAGGAAATTTTTATTCTCTTAGGCCTTAGAGGACTATGTAATTTATACTGGAAAAACAACAACACACAAACAAAGAAATTTTACCTCTTTTCTGTTCTTACATTTATAAGAAGCAGGCTAAATGGGAACATTGAATTACTGAGTTATATTTGTCTATGATATTCAGAAATTTCTCTGGGAAAATATCTTAAGAAAAATTAACTGGTGTTGGTTTTTCTGTAAATATATATAGGCAAAAGTGAAATGAGTGGTACCATTCTATTCTATCTATTTCAGGGTCCAGTAGCTATTCTGCTTTTACTTTATTCAGATTTATTTTTAGGATTTTGGAAATAATAAGCAAATAGTTTAGAGACCTTGATTCAAAACATCTAAGCATTTCTCCTGGTAGCATAAGAAAATCTTCATTCTGTTTGACTTCAATAAATGCCAAATATGTGGCAAACAAGTCACAAACAGTTCCTTTATGTTTTTATGTTTCTCTCTTTTCTTCAGGCACAAACTTTTGATCATAATGCATGAAACATTCAATTCAAAACCAAAAAGTCAAAGATAAGGGAATCACTTTGTATCAATACAAAGGTTATATAAAAAGAGAGAGCCATGCCCCCAGTCAAGAAACAACGTGAAGAATTTTAGTGAGAGGTGTTTTTATAGTTCCTGAAGAAAACTGCTGTCACTTCAGTGCTGCTCACGGAGGAGAGGAGTGACTTCAGCATTAGCCTTCAGCCTGGGTATCCATCAGGGTTTCTGTTCTGAGGTCCTGCCACATGATACCCAATTCTTTTAATATTAAAGTTCTTGTTCTGGAGTACTCAGTTTAGTTAGCTTTTCTGTTTCTTAATATTCTTTCTCTAACTGGCTGAGCATAAATGAATTTGTTATTAGATGTCTAGTATCAACATAACAGTTGCTAAAGTAATGGGTATTAATCATAATTGCTCTTGGCGGTAAGTAACACAAAAATGTAGATGGCAGCTTAATCAAATAGGTTTTTCTTCCATAATAGAGAATCATAGGGGCAGTCAGGGCTGGTGCAGCTACTCCAGGAATGGGCTCTTCTGTGCTCCTTGCTCAGCCTTTGCATGTGGTTTTCATGTCTGTAGTCGTGGATGGCTGCTGTACTTTGAGGGG
>NW_006299593.1:3869113-3869415 GCF_000327345.1 Myotis davidii | reverse complement strand
GGCGGCCCCCTGGGCCGCCTTTGCCCTGCCCCCCTGGATCGGAGAACCGGGGCCACCTTTGCCTGCCACCCAGCTGGTGATCAGAGAAGCCAGAGGGGGAAAGGAAAGAGGTGGGTGCCAGTGCCCACCTCTTCCCTGCCCTGGGATCGGCAACCGGAGAAGCCCCCCTGTGCGCCTGCCCGTGGATCACCCCGTGGGTCACCGTGGCAATCCCAGAGCAGGAAAGGGCGGCTTGCAGCCAGCCCCCGTATGTGCCTGCTCCTGTGTGTCCGAGGCGATTCCAGAGCTGGGAAAGGGCGGCC
>NW_006299593.1:3861314-3867570 GCF_000327345.1 Myotis davidii | reverse complement strand
GTGATTTGTGGCCTATTAGCTATCAGTTGTGGTGCCTAGTTAAATTACATGTAATAGAAAGATGCTTATTTTACTGAGGAGACTGTAAATAGAAATATACTATATTTATCATGTTATTTAGCAATCATGTACACTACATTTTCTAGTTAACTTGATGGTAACTCTTAAGTACCAACATTTTTGAAATATTAGTTATTTTTTCCTGAACTTTTCATTTTGAAAGACTTCAGACCTACAGAAAAGTTGAAAGAATAGTACAATGAACACACATATATCCTAACTTAGGTTAACTAATAGTTAACATACTGCCGTATTTACTTTGTCTTTTTCTTTCTCTTGAACCCATTTGATAGTATACTACACGTATTATGGCACTTTATCCCTAAGTATGTCAACACGTTTTACTGAAAAACAAAGACGTTTCTACATAACTAGAAAATAAATACATTCGAGAAATTTGTAACTATAATAAATTTTAATATTCCACATTCTATTTTATCCAACTTCTCCAGTAATTTCTTTTTTTAGCATTTAAAACAATTTAGGATCCAATCAAATATTATCTGGTCCTAGCTAGTTTGGTTCAGTGGATAGAATGTTGGCCAGCAGACTGAAGGGTTCTGGATTTTATTCTGGTCAAGGTTACATACCTCAGTTGCAGGCTTGATCCCTAGCCCTGGTTGGGACACATGCAGGAGGCAGCCAATTGATGTGTCTCTCTCACATAGATGTTTGTCTCTCTCTGTTTCTTCACCTCCCTAACACTCTCTAAAAATCAATGAAAAAATATCCTTGGGTGAGGATTAACAACAACAACATATATATAATCTGTAATCTAGACCTGTTCTGTCTTTCATAGCACTAATGCTTTAGGAGTCCAGGCCATTGACTTCATAGAATGCCCACAAGTTTGATTTGAATGATAGTTTCCACATAGTTAGACTCAGGCTAAGCATTCTGGGTAAGAGAATTCCATAGGTGATGTGAACTGGGCGCAGCGTGTCAGGAGGCCCATCTCTTGGTAGTTCTGTTTGCCGTGATGTTATTAGTGTGATGAGCTGGGGAAGGTGGTGCCAGTCTTCTCCCCGTGAAGAGGACATTCCCTTTGTGAGTAGTCTGTGGAGTGATGCCTTAAGACTTCATGAATATTGTTTCCCATCAAGGTTTCACCTGAAAATTAACATCCATTGATCCTTTACTGAGTCAGCTCATACTTTGGTGGTTACAAAATAGTGATTTTTTTGGATACTTTTTTTTTCTTCTACCTTAGCAGGCATTTTTTTTTTTTTTTTTTTTTTTTTTATAAAGGAAGGCTTTTACTCTTAGTTTTAGCCCCAGTCCCTTTCTTGAGTTCAGTATGAATTCATGGATTATTTTTGTATTGTTTGTGTTATATTCCATTATAATCATTATTTATATTGATGCCTGAGTTATTCCCAGTTTTTCTGGCCGTCTGAACTGCTGGATGTGAGATGTGTTTTCAGCATTTCCCACTCAAGGTGTGACTTCTTCTGGGAGTGAGATTATCTGTGACTCACTGTCCTCTCTTCTCTTTTTCTTTTCCTCCCAGTTGCCACCTGTCAGTTGCAGCATAGGTCCTGAAGCTTGATCTTCTGCATTTGATGTCTCTTTCCCCGCTTACATGTAAATTAAAGTTTGTGGTGATGTCTGTCTCCTAGTACTTTAGATGTGTGATATAGTTGGTTTTATTTGCTTTATTTATTGATCTTAGATATGGTGGGAGGTATGTGGTATATTGGGATTTTCAGGTGGCTATCGTTATTCATATGAAACTGGAATTCCGTGATTTTAACTATTTTTATGGCTAAGATACCAAAATGTCTCACTTTCAAATGAAGTTTTCATTTATTGATGACTCCTATAATCAATAAGCAAACTTTTGGGGTAAGATTTTAGTACCTTTTGAAGGATGTTATGCTATTTGTCCCTACTCTCAATGGCTTCTAGCCAGCATATTCTTTTTGAATCCTGGGGTTTCTTTGCTTTTCTATAGCTTTTCTCTTTCCACTTGCAAACCAACATTAGTCATTTCTCCTATCCCCACCCCATTGTCAATGCTTTGATTACTAAACCCTGTCCACTTTATTCTCTACTGTGAATAGAGAATTGGGAATTTAGATAACACATCTTGTTAGACTTGGATATGACCGTTAGAATAAACAGCACCAAGTGAGAAATGAGACCTCTTGGAGCTTTATTTAGAGCTTAAATTTTCTCAGAATGTCTACTTGCTGGTTAAATAGCCATTCTGCTTTATTTCCAGTTTTGTTTGTATATTGTAGTAAATAATCTAAAAAAATAATGTTTAACCTAATGATGATGAGGGCAGTACAGTGTTAAGAGCAAAGGTATCTCTAGAATCAGATTCTGTGAGTTCAAATCCTGGTTCCACTGCTCATTGGCTACATAACTTCACATAGTTGCTTAATGTCTCTGTACCGCCATTTCTCATCTATAAAGATGAAGATAATAGTATCTTCACAGATTTTGTGAAGATTAAAAAGGATAATACATGATATGTATAGTGTTCTTGATACATGATTGCTGTTACAGTTAATATATTAATAACAATGTGTGGATATTCATTCTGCACAATGAGCAGTGATCAACTGTTAAAGTAAGTAGGTCCTGCCAAAACCGGTTTGGCTCAGTGGATAGAGCGTCGGCCTGCGGACTGAAGGGTCCCAGGTTCAATTCCGGTCAAGGGCATGTACCTGGGTTGCAGGCACTTCCCAGTGGGGGATGTGCAGGAGGCAGCTGATCGGAGTTTCTCTCTCATCGATGTTTCTGACTCTCTATCTCTCTCCCTTCCTCTCTGTAAAAAAAAATCAATAAAATATATTAAAAAAAAAAAAAGTAGGTCCTAAGATATTTAGGATAATTTATTTGTGACCTACCTTCCACCTACCACCCACCCTTCTCACCCCATCCTGAAATTAAAATAAGCTTTAATGATAATTTATTAAACCTTTAAGCTTTCCATTGAGAAAACATAATATTTTTAAAACTTACTCATTTGTTAGAGGTATGGTTTAAAAGGGACGATTATAGCTAAATGCCTGAGGGATGTTAATTTCAAAGACTTTAAAGCACTTTTTTGGTTCTTTATAGAGATGCACATCTAGCAATGAAATTACATTGTATGGAGTCATATGACCACTAGAGGTCATATTATACTTTTATATTATTTAAAAATCTTTCTTGCTGGTGTGTCTGTCAGTGAAGCCTACTTCAGACAGCTAGGAAGAGTCTATTATTGCTTCCTGCAAAAATATAGATTGGAAAAAAAGAGACCTAAGCTGGACAATTACAAGAACCATCATTATGTGTCATGGTTTTATGTTTGACAGTTTATTACTCTACTAGAGGCCCGGTGTATGAAATTCGTGCATGGGAGGGGGGATCCCTCAGCCCAGCCTGCACCCTCTCGCAATCAGGGACCTTTCGGGGGATGTCCAACTGCTGGTTTAGGCCTGATCCCGCAGGAATCCCTGGGGATTGGGCCTAAACCGGCAGTTGAACATCCCTCTTACAATCCGGACCTCTGGCTCCTAACTGCTCACTCGCCTGCCTAATTTCCCCTAACCACCTCTGCCTGCCTGTCTGATCTCCCCTAACTACTTGCCTGCCTGCCTCATTGCCCCTAACCACTTGCCTGCCTGCCTGATCACCTCATCCACTCTGCCTGCCTGCCTGATTGCCCTTAACCACTCGCCTGCCTGCCTGATTGTTCCTAACAACCTCTGCTTGCCTGCCTCATCACCCCTAACCACCTCTGCCTGCCTGTCTGATCTCCCCTAACTACTTGCCTGCCTGCCTCATTGCCCCTAACCACTTGCCTGCCTGTCTGACACCACTAACTGCCTCTGCCTGCCTGCCTGATCACCCCTAACCACTTGCCTGCCTGCCTGATCACCTCTAACTGCTCACTGGGGTGTGGGGCCAGCCAGGGCGAGGGGCCGTGGTCATTCTGGTCATCCTGCCATTTTGGTCGCTGGGCTTTTATAATACAGGATAGTATTGGTTAGCAAATTGACTTGTATTATTGAACTTAACAATGAGATCTTAGTATTCGAGTTAGAAATATAAACTTCTTACTCTCAGCCACAGAATAATTTGCATTTATTGAAACTATGTCTGAATGATTACATGTAGATGTAGAATCACATGAATATTTTTCTCACATATTTTTATTAATAACAGTATGAATTTGGAGGACTACCTACTCAAAAATGACCTACAGAAGTTACTTAAATTCTCTAAGCTTTCAATTTCCAAATATGTAAAATGTGAATAATAGCTATAACAGTATTGAGTACTGTTTATAGTGAATCTCAACACTTAAGTGAAAGCTGTATGCAAATGGTAAAGTGGGTTACCAGATAACTGCTGTTGATTTTGGCCTACTAAGGTACATTATTGGGAAGATTATAGGAACTAATGAATTTCCATCCTTTCTTTTCTGGTAGGATACATTATAGTTTATACTTACTTTTCTGAAATAACCATAGTGGCTAATAGTGGCTAATTTTAATAGGGCTGCCATTAGATACTTAGTTCAATCAAGGTCTGAGAGGGGGCAAGAGTGAGGAGGAGGGGAGACAGTGGGGGAAAGAGAGGGCATCTGTAATATTTTCAACAATAAAAAAGATATTTTATTTTAGAAAATATTCTAAATATTAACTTGCAGCTGTGTGGACAGTTTATGGATGTGGAATTCATTCTGCTGTGATGCTTGATGTTACTACTTTTCAGTTACCGTCTTAAGTGTGGAACTGCTCTCTGGCTTAAAAAAATGGGTATTGATTCCTGGTAGTTTCACATTTTGCCAGGTTTTGCAAATCTAATGGATTTAATTGAATTTAGGCATAGCTGTAGTCTGCTTTTACCTATAATTTTGGTTTTGATGTGGGTAAATGATAGATACCAAGGTAACCATAAGATGGACCAAATAATTATCCTAAATTGTTGCTTGAAATGTTGTCATGAATCAGCCATAAATGACAAAGGTAAGCTGAACTATTGTGTTGATAGCCATGCAGCCAGGGCTTGATTGGCAATTTTAGCATTTAAAGTGCAAACAGTTTTTAAACTTTTGTGTGCAGAAATGATTGTGAGCATAAGTAGAGCACTATTGGTTCAAACACAGAAAGCAGATTTATATATTAGATGAGAGTCTTGTCTTCACTGTAAACATTTGATTGTCACTACTCCCTCTCCTACCTTCCTGTTGTCTTAAGTAGTGTTGATGGCTCCAGAGCTCAAACGCAGGTCTGCTTGACCCCAAAGCCTATAGCCTTATCTTTTACACGTAGTGGACTGCTGCTTTTAAAAGCCGTTGGTCATCATAACCTACACTACATTTCCTGTATCTGAAATATTTTCTAATAAGTACATATTATATAGATTTTTTCTCATTTTATGAATATTATTGATAAGAATCCCCACTAAATGTCTGCCTTGAATGGAAACCATTATGTAGGTTTTGGGATGTGTTAGATTGCAAGCTTGAGTCTCTGCTTAGCCATTTATTCTCTAAATTTGGGGCAGGTCTCTTAATCTCTGAGTTGTTTTGGTTTTTTGTTCAATGAGGACAATCATGATTTGTTGTGGTTGTTGTTTTTTGGGGAGGTGGCTGTATTTGAAATTTTTATTTTTTCCCACTGTAGATAACAGACAAGAGAGTGTCCAGAAGACATGCGATTCTTGAGGTGGTGGGCGGTCAGCTTCGAATCAAACCGGTAAATATGTTAATGATACATTTTAACGTTTTGTCTCTCACTTTTTCCCAGCTTCGGATCAGAGGGGCTTATTTTTTAAGTTATGGAAATAGGAAATTAATGTCAAAACATATCCTTCTTATTGCCAGGAGATAATTGGGAGATAAAGGTCAAACTATTTACCTTCTTTCCTATAGGGCAGTGTTACATTTACACAGAATTTAATGAAAGATGACTACCAGTTCACATGTACATGATTATTTTGTTCATGACTGGGTATTACAAATAAGATCCTATAAAAAAAGCTCATAACTAAGGGGGTGGAGTTGTGACCAAAGTCACTTTAAGTGTTATAGAGTTATATTTTAATAGATTTCTATACCTCTATGTGTAGAGTTGACTATTTCTAAAATTTAGACCTTATTCAACTTTAGGATTTTAAAAATAATTGTAATTTGAAAGTTCCTGTTAAGGGCTAGAATTTTAATTACTTGCTTTTAGTTTAAGCACTGATA
>NW_006299593.1:3860894-3861294 GCF_000327345.1 Myotis davidii | reverse complement strand
GGGAAAGCAGGTTCTGAGAATATACTATGTGATCATTCCTTTTCATTTGCAGAATCTATTGTATAGGAGAATGAAATATGTGTATGAGGGTCCATTTATTTTAGACTTGATGCTGGTGTGTTAAAATTATTAATATGGAATGAATTTCATTAATTTTTAATATTTAAAAACCTACATGTATGTTCATCTTAATATGTATAACTTCCTGTTGTCTTATTAGTTCTTTTTTTATATAGATAGTACTTTTTTTTTATCCTATGTTGAATTATCCCCAATTTGAGAAATATCCCTTTAATTCTAGTATTGGGAAAATTTTTGAATACCAATGAATTCACACCACCTCAACCTTAAATAAATACTTTTAAAGAAAGTTTGTATTTCATTCTACATTGTCTTAGTG
>NW_006299593.1:3858461-3860829 GCF_000327345.1 Myotis davidii | reverse complement strand
GGGGGGGGGGGGGGGGGCCCTTTATTTACCATCAGTTATTTGTCTTTGAGTCCAACTCTCTTATTCTTCATAGTGAGACTTACTAGACCATAAGCTTGTTGAATATAGGAACACTGACTAAATCTTTATATCTCTAGAATCTAGCATAATAGTTAATATTTATTCAGTTCATGAGTAAATGCTGCAGTGAGAACTATATGTGGCATTTCTAGGAGTGGGGATATCATGGATTTTTATAAAAGTACTAGAGGCCTGGTGTACGAGATTCATGCACTTGGGGGAGGGGGGAGGGACCCTCAGCCCAGCCTGTGCCCTCTCACAGCCCAGGACCCCTCAGGGGACATCCCCGGAGGGGTCCATAAAGTTGTCGCAGAGGCAGGAGAAATTCCTGCCACTGCCACTATGCTCGCCAGCTGTGAGCCCGGCTTCTGGCTGAGCAGTGCTCCCCCTGTGGGAGCGTACTGACCACCAAGGCAGCTCCTGCATTAAGCATCTGCCTCCTGGTGGTCAATGTGCATCATAGCGACCTGTTGTTCCACTGTTAAGTCGATTTGCATATTAGCCTTTTATTATATAGGAGGACTAGAGGCCCAGCGCACAAAATTTGTGCCTGGATAGGGTCCCTAGGCCTGGCCTGCAGTCCGGGCTGATCTTCCCTGGCTGCCAGCAGCCAGCCCTCCCCCCTCTGCTGCTACCAGTTGCCCTCTGTGTGTGGGGTGATTGGTGGGGCAATCGGGGCCCTGGCACCGCCTGCATTTGCCTCCACCTCTCTCTGGTTTCCCATTCCCCATCAGGCAATTGGCGCCTGCCGGCTGGGGGAAGGAACCAAAAGGTTGGCTGGCAGGCCCCTAGGCCTGTGGGCTGGGGCAGCTCCTGAATTGAGCGCCTGCCCCCTGGTGGTCACTGCACATCATAGCGACTGGTTGTTCTGCCATTTGGTCGATTTGCATATTAACCTTTTATTATATAGGATAGTTTCAATAAAATTCCTATTCCCTTGAAATAGATTTATTTATTTAGTCATCTACTTATTGTAGCTGCACCTACAAGGTGCAATTTAGAGAAATACTAGTATAGAAAAATTCTGAAACTGACTTTTTTTTTGTCTTTTTAAAAATTGACATTGTTAATAGAAGTTTTAGAGATCTTGAAAGTAATGAGAATGAGGTGAACAAGTGATTTCTAGTTCATTTATTTTAATGTACACTACATATTTTTATTTGATATGCTAAAGCAATTTAAATATACAAGTGTAATAAAGAGTTGAGAGATAAATTTTAGCTTAAAACATTATAAAATTATGTAAATGAATATAACAAATGTTTTATTATGAAGATCCCTTCTGTATACTGTATGCTTCAAATTATGTTTAAGTGATTAAATATATTTTCTGCTCTCCTTCAATTTAGAAAGCTAATCTAATAAAAAGTAGCTTTGACTATGATAAATGAATGCAGTTAAGCAATTACTAATTTGTACTTTTAAATTTGTCTTTTTTCTCTCTAATATTTTCCTCTAAAAGTCTCTACTGTTAGTAGTTCTTGGAAGTAGTGCATGAGGAGATAATGTTAGCTCATGAGAAGATAATTATTTTTTTTTCAAATTTAAGCTAGTCTGATATCAGCAGGGAGAAAATACAATATAAAGGCCAAATGATAATATTCTCTATAAATGACTTTATCACCAATGGTTTGTTATGTCCTCAGGGTGAACTCATGGCTGTCAATGCTTTTATTTCAATTTAATAGAATCTTACTCTTTTTGGTTCTTGGTGATCAAGAGAGGTTACATAGATATATAAAATTTGTAGGATATATTTTTGTCTTCATTTGGTATCGATCCTCAAAATATACATATTTGGGTGATTGTGTTTTTTCTATTATG
Organism: Myotis davidii; assembly: GCF_000327345.1. Taxonomy (NCBI): domain Eukaryota; kingdom Metazoa; phylum Chordata; class Mammalia; order Chiroptera; family Vespertilionidae; genus Myotis; species Myotis davidii. The sequence goes on along the minus strand of NW_006299593.1, from coordinate 3,858,945 downwards.
CAATAAAATTCTTGAATTGTGATTGTTTTTCTTCCCATAAAATTTTGAGTGTACTTTTAAAATAGCTATACAATACTGCAGTAGCTTTTCCACAACTTTTGCAAAAGAGAGAGAATTCTTTCTAAATTAAAAATAATAACAACACTGAAAATGAGAGGAACCTATTTTTGGGGGTACAAAGCAATCTTTCATTAATATTTGATGATAACTCCAAGAGTAAGCTATAGAAAATTGACTATATTTTAGTTCCATTTTTTCAGGGATAATGTATCCTTTGTACTAATTCTACAATAATAACATCTCTTTAGGTTCACCTTTATAATCCCAGGGATATGTTAAAAGGCACACAACAATGATATGATTCTGATATGGCAGTTCATATCTTTCATTCACTGTGGGCTTGGGTTTGCCTGCCCTTGCCTGCCCGAGGAATCAAAGTTAAACTAACCTCATTGAAGGAATTTGAGAGACTTCCATCTTTTTT
>NW_006299593.1:3855043-3858422 GCF_000327345.1 Myotis davidii | reverse complement strand
TGAATATTCAAAAAATTCTTTAAAACTTGGGTCTGGTTTTCAGAGGGATTCGAAAGATTTTTAATTATTAATTGTATTTTTAAAATATTATCGGTCAAATTCAATCGTCTTTTCTTTTTATAGTTACTTTTTAAACAAGCCACTCCCCCCCCCACACACAAACATCCATTTTTAAAAGTGTTGTTTATATTCTTAAAGATAATTGTCAATTTTGGTGCAAATCTATTGGCATAAAGTATATAGTATTTTATTATTGTCCACGTTTTCCTTTATATGTAGTTATGTCGTTTTTCTCCAATTTTTTTGTATATACTGTGTATGTCTTCTCTTTGTGTTTATTAATATTGTTAGATTTTTAAAAAACTATCTGTTGAACTTCATGTGTGGCTTTTTAGTTGGAGTGTATATAGTTTAACATTGATTTTAAAAACATATTCAATGAATTATATTGATTTAGACATAAGTTATAGGATCAAACATTAAAGTTCTTGGAATATTATTTTTTGCTCTTAGTTCTGGGATTCCCCACATGAATAGTTTTAGGAAAAGAAAAAGGGCTCTAAACGGTTTGGCTCAGTGGATAAAGCAGCAGCCTGCGGACTGAAAGGTCCCAGGTTCAATTCCGGCCAAGAGCATGTACCTTGGTTGTGGGTACATCCCCAGTAGGAGGTGTGCAGGAGGCAGCTGATCAATGTTTCTAACTCTCTATCCCTCTCCTTTCCTCTCTGTGAAAAATCAATAAAATATATTAAAAAAAGAAAAAAAAGAAAGAAAAAGGATGATCATGGACCATACACATTGGTCTGCTTTTTTTGTGGCTGCATTTGCTAAATGCTTGATATTTAACCTCCTAAAATTTAAATAAGCACTTTCACATAAGGAAACAAATACTCAAACTGAATGTTTTCTTAACTTTTGGTTTGTGATGCATTTTTTAAAAAAATTTATTTTTATTGTTGAAAGTATTACAGATGTCTCCCCATTTCCCCCTTTTGGCCTATCTATCCCCCCACCAACCCCCAGCCAAATGTAATTAATTTCCTTTTAAGAGTATTTTATGTTTTCTACTCTTAGAATTTTATACCTTGTATTTAATGTCTTAGTCTTTGTAAATTTAGGACTATACCATTACTTAATGTTTAGAGATTCATCTCAGTTTCTAAAATACTCATGAATAACGACATGATCGTATCTTATAAGAGGCAAACCTCATTGAACGAATGTTCTGTGTTCTAGAAGAAGCTACTGTACATTGCTGCTTTGACTATTGTCCCTCCTGTTACCCAATATTGCTGACTCTGGTGACCATGGCATACTCAAGGAAGGGGAGGCTTCCCTTAAAAGGAGTGATTTTCAAGGAGTAATAGGGAGTGATTCCAAGCCCAGCAGTGTGCACAAGCTCAGAACCTGGTGGCTTGTCATGCCTTGTTGCACTCAAAATCTCTGGCCAGAGAGCCACTCTGGGAGGTAAATTAGGGGTGACTGCTCGCATAATGAAAGGCTTCCAAACATTAAGTTTAAATTAGAACTTGATTTAAAAAATGAAACATTCACAACTTTTTTGGGGAATATGGCGCATCACTGCATCTCCATTCCTATGTAGTCTTGTGCATGGTTTGCAAAATGATCCTGATCAATAAAATAATGTCCTACTAATTTGTATAGCCTCTGTTTTAAATTTTTACCACTATCCCTAATCTCTAAATTTAATTTTACTGTTTGCTTTTAACACAGATTTAAAGAAAATACAAATGTTTTCAATTGCAGGTTCACCTAGGGGTCTGATGGCCAAATCCTCATGAAAGTAAATTGCCAGGACTAGGTAGATTACATTCATTCTAAATTTCAACATTGCCTTTTTTTTTCTTAAATAAAATTTGGGCATACAGTGGGGCCTTGACTTACGAGTGTCCCGAATAACGAGTTTTTTGAGATACCAGCTGTCTCTCGGTTGATTTTTTGCATTGAGTTGACAGAGTAATTTGAGTTAACGAGCTCTGTCTTGGAACAAATTAAACTCGTAAATCAAGGCCCCACTGTATAGGTAATAATGCTTAGTATTTTCCAATAACAGCTTTTGTTGCATTGCTCCCTGTTCTATATTAGTATCTCCCCCTACCCCCCAGCTTGGTTAAACATACTGTTTGGACAGTTCAGCTTTTTTTCTTTACAAGTTGAGCTAAATAGTTTCTAGGTTTTTTCCCCCAAGTTTCATGATTCTGTGGTTAGTTTAAAAGTATAATGTTATGATATTTGATGAAGTTATGTAGAGTGAGAAAGTTACTTGAGGGTTTTGAAAGCCAGGAAGCTTATGTGCCTAGCTGCTTGCTATTGGGGGCTTTTTAGAAGATGAAAGTGATTATTGTTTAAAAATTTATCTTATAGAGAATGGAATTGAAATGATTTTAGTTGTGAATCTATTTAAGTGACTCAACAGGTAGCATTTTTAGTAAATACATTAGATTTTAAGCCTCACTTCTTATAGTAAACTCTTTGGAACCATTCCTGATATTATTCACTAATGACTGATAGTTGAAATATTGATTCTTCCTGCTATTAGAGACTTCTGTGGTAGGTACAGATATATGCAGCCATGGACCTGACAGTCTAGTGGTGATTTATCAGATGATTATAGGTAACCTTTGAACTTATAGGGACTGTTTCAAACAATTCATATAGAGGGTATGATGGGATAAGACATGTTTTATCACAACATTCTAGACTTGTTTATATTTTCCATAGTTTATATTTTATACAGGCTTACCATTTTTAAAAAATGAAAGTGAATATCCTATCTAATAATAGGTAAACATGATAATTAACCATACCTCCAACACGCTTCCCATTGGCTAATCAGGGTGATATGCAAATTAACTGCCAACCAAGATGGCGGCCGGCAGCCAGGCAGCTGAAGCGAACAGGAGGCTTGCTTGCTCCACTGAAGGAGGATGCCAAAGTTCCCCGCCTGCCGCTGCCAGCCTCTGAGCTGCAGTCTAAGAAACAATGTTGCAAATATAGAAGCTAAACAGTCCTCATGCTTTCAGTCAGCCGGCCGGCCGAGCTGGAGTTGCAACAGAGTTTCAATTATAGAACCCAAACAAACTAGATACCTACTTTCAGCAGCCTAGGTCTCAGAGCTAGAGCCGAGCCTCAGAGCTAAAGCCAGCTCTCAGCTCCAGTGATAGCCATAGAAGGTAAATAACACCCAGAATATAAAAGAAAAAAGAAAAAAAGGAGAGGTTGGGAGCTTCAGTCGCCTGCCAGCCTGAAAACGGGCCTCAGCCCCTCACCGAGACTGGCCAGGCACCCCAGTGGGGACCCCCACTCTGAAGAGGGTGTGACTAGCTGCAAACAGCCATCATCCCCTCATCCAGGCCGG
>NW_006299593.1:3836210-3853715 GCF_000327345.1 Myotis davidii | reverse complement strand
CCGTGGTGGTTAGGGCACTCCCACAGGGGGAGCTCTGCTCAGCCACAAGCCAGGCTGCCAGCTGCCAGTACAGCGGTGGTGGTCGGAGCTTCCTCAGCAGCACTAAGTATGTCCTACTGCAGCTTAGGCCTGCTCCCCACTGGCAAATGGACATCCCCCGAGGGCTCCCGGGCTGCCAGAGTGATGTCTGACTGTCATTTTAGGCCCAGTCTCCCTGGGAGCGGGCTTAAACCAGCAGGTGGTCATCCTCCAAGGGGTCCTAGACTGCGAGAGGGCACAGGCCAGGCTGAGGAACGCCCCCTGAGTGCACAAATTTTTGTGCACCAGGCCTCTAGTATTTAATAAAAATTTTAACCAAGTTTACCAATGGCGGGAAAATATTTGTTGTGTAGTAAAAAGAAAAGGAAAAGATACATTTCTAGAATTTCAAAATACATTATAAATAGGCCTGTTATAAACTTCCTTAATATTCCCATAATGAATATATTTTATAGGAACAGAAGTTTTTACCTACTGTATTTATAGTGAATTCTAATCTGTTCAAATTCAGGATGAATAAAACATACCTTAACACCTTCAGTTGTTTTAAATGGTTGGGATCAGAAAAGGTTTTAATGTATGAAAATATAATTTTATCTCAAGATACTTGAATGAAATATAAATAGAAAAACTGGAAATGTTCAGTCCAATCCCAGGGTGGTAATTACCTTGTTATACTGGAGAGGTTGTTGATGTCTCTAGAAAGTCTCACTTAAATTGATGAAGCGGATGGATGGATGGATGGTAAGGGGAGTTGCTTTATCTAAGATTCTATTTAAAAAACCCAAAGATCTGCATTAATATAGATTGCTTTGTTATACACTAAAGCTTATTTATTTTAAAAGCTTCATCATATTGATGACAAAAAGGCTATTTGCCCTTTGGAAATAGCCACTTTCAGCTTGATTCTAGTTGGAATTTTTAAGGTGTCTTTTAATAGGTCTTAATTATGAAGGGAACTTCATTATCTTTAACATGGAAGCTTTTGGTGGTAAACATAATTCAAAGTAATGGATATTGTAATAGTTTTGACATTGAGATATATTTACTTTTTACAATTTGAATATGGATGATAATCTCATGGTGGGATTTTATTAAAACAAAATAAGATTCCTCTATGAGAAGCTTAAAAACCCCACAAAAAATAATTATGCTCTTTGAGAGATAGGATCAAAACTTCCCTTCTCATAGTTTCTAATCTTTTAATCATAGTAAGAAATTATTAAGGGAAAATAAATGGAAAAGAAGCAAGCCATTTCCAGGGGATTGGTGAATTTTGGATCTCGAAGTAAAGGGAGTCAGTTTCCATACTGGAGAAATTTTTTTCAAGTTTCTCTTTTCAATTTCAAATTACCTCAAGCAAAACAGAGTATCTTTTAACCAGTTAATTGGTAATTCTTTTTAATTATTATTCTTAGAGAAATGGGAGGTATATTACAGCTTTTTTTGTATGAATGGATAAAAATTATGGTACTTATAAGTTCCAGATTTATTAGAATTTTAAGTTTCTTATACACCTAATTTATTGTGATATTGAAGTTTTGTATCAGTTAATATTCAGTTGTATTTTTTCATAATTTTGAGTTACAACGTCACTGTATTCTTTCTTTCTTTGTTAGATTCACACAAGTCCATGTTTTTATCAGTCTTCTGAAAAGAGCCAGCTCTTACCATTGAAGACAAATCTATGGCACTGGTTGAACCCTGGAGATAGTTTTTCTTTGTTTGTTGACAAATACATTTTCCGTGTTTTCTCTACGTATTCTGAAACAGAATTGGGCTGTACTTTAAGGTAAGATTGCCTGATGAAATGACATTAGGTAATGGTATTTGTAACCTAATTCCTCAGCCATCCGCAAATGCCTCAGGAGGAACTATTCTAGTATTAAACTGTATTGGCGATATAGGAGTTACATGGTGTGTGTGTGTGTGTGTGTGTGTGTGTGTGTGTTTCCAGAAAACATTTGGAAATTCATACCTCAATAGTGATTGTTCTCATATGTGGTGTCTTTTACCACTGTGTTCAGAATGTATTTTCCATCTAACAGTAATGAGGATAGTTAATTTGAAACTCACTATATTTTCTTAATCTTTTTGTGCACTTTAAAGTTTTTATTTTATTATGTTTGTTGTTGAAAGTATTACAGATGTCCCCCCTTTTTCTTTATTAAGATATTAAGCTTTGACTTAGACTAAAGTTGCATAACTTTTATTTCTTATAAAAATAACAGAAAATATAGAATAGGGAAACTGAGGAAATGAGGTGTTATAATAAACATCTGGTGTAAAATTAAATTATATAATACATAAACTGGACCTATAAAAGTAGAGTTATATACTTACTTCAAAAATCAGAAAAATGCTGTACATTTCTATTTTAAGCAAACTATGACCATTGCCTGATAACTCATATACATTATTATATGTCAATTTTAATTTTTATGTCTATTCAAATTAGCTTGTCCCCTTGGTGTGAAAGATCAGTGTTGTGCCTTCAGTCAGATTGTGAATTTTAAATTGTTTTGGTATTGATAAAACTGAAAATAGAACCCACTTTAAGAACACTCTATTTTTTCAGGCTATTATGAAGAGTATTATCTTGTATGTTATTGCTATCAAGCCAAATGTGTTGAAAGAGGTAGTAAATATTTTTTATATGTTTTGGTAATTATGTGCTTAATTTAGGGTAACCTAAATTTTATATTAAAAATGAAATATTCTGGTTTTAGTCTGCTCTTGTAAAATTTCCTTCAGGGTGTTGATTTCACTCTTAGCTTTTTTTCCATTTGTGATTTGGAGTTTTCAAATATTCCCATCTATATATATAAAAGGATAATATGCAAAGTGTCCCCTTGGGAGTTTGACCAGGAGACCGGGAGTTCAATCGCTCGCCATAATGTGCACTGACTACCAGGGGGCGGCACGAAATGAAGTAAGACCCTGGCCAGCAGCCAGGGAAGGAAGGCCCGGGCCGGCAGCCAGAGGCCCCGATTGGCCCTGATCGCAGGCCAGACCTAGGGATCCTACCTGTGCAGGAATTTTGTACACTGGGCCTCTAGTGATGATCTAATGATTTTTGATGTGCAATAATGATTTTCATTTTTTTTACTTTGGTCCCTATTATGTAGTAACAATAGTTGAAAGACCATTAAGTTAACTATAATTTCTATTTTTAATTAAAAATATTTGTCACGTATGCATCATTCAATATATGATTCAAAGCATATAGCCCTCCCTTTTGAGCATTTTGGCAATATTTGATTCATTTCAGAATGTTTTTGATTTCATTGCATTTAACATTTGAACAGGCAGAATAAAGATGAACCTAAAATACTGAATATTTTCTCAAAAGGGGCTATGTCCAGAAGCAACCATAGACAATATGTAAACAGAGATCCATGGCTATGTTTCAGTAGCACTTTGTTTACAAAAACAGGTAGCAGGTTTGATTTGGACTAAGTGTTGCTGTTTGCTGATTCCTGTATTAGAGTAAAAGCTAAGTTGCTTAAAAAATGACCTCCAAATGCAGTGCTTAAACAAGATAGAACATTTTTTCTGTCACACAATGGTCCAGAGTTATAGGCATGCTCTCCTTCATAATGTAATTCATGTTCTCCAGCTAAGGGAGAAACTCTGTCATCCTCAATATATATCTTTTAAATTAGTTTCATTGTTGGTGTTGCCAGTTGGTAAGGTAAGAAGGAAATGAGGAAGAGAATCCAGGACAGTGTCTTGCACATATCATTTCCATTTACACCCCTAGTTCCCCAAATTAGGCACATGGCTATACAGAGTTGCAAGGAAAGCTGAAAAATGTGGTCTCCAGCTAGGTGGACAGACATTGTTACAGATGCTTACTGACCAGTGCCATTCCAACTTTGCTGTCTGTTATGCCAGTAACATCCACTTAGCCTCTGATGTTTAATGCTAACCACAGGGCCTGCGCAATTCTAGAATCCTGTCATCTCCAATGATACTACGGAGCCCTGTTTTTTGGCAGCCCCCCCTACCACCAAAACTGACCTGTAGAGGCAGCTACCATTGAGCTACTCAACACTGTCTCACTAGTGTGTACCTTATTGCTTAGTGTTTTGGGTCCTTCCAGAGAACATAGCCAGCTGATGGATTCTCTAGTCTTATGTAAGAAATCCATTTTAGCATGCCTCTTTGGGATAGCATTCAACTGTCTGTATTAGTCCCACTCCTGCACCCCTAGCCCCTGGCAGCTGCTGACCTGATTTCTGTGCCTATAGCTTTACCTCTTCAGAATATCATATAAATAGCTCATTTGACTTAGCAAAAATTCTTTCAGATGCATTCATGTTTTGTACATACCAGCATTTCATTCCTTTTTATTTCTGAGTAGCATTTCTATTTCCATCTTCAAATTTTCAAAAAGATAAATTTGTTGGATCATCTCTATGCATACATAAGTGATAATGATGCAACAACTTTGGATGATCTTATCACATTTGCAGCAAGTAGGAAGTAATTGGTTCTGCTAGTATGTTCCACAGGTGACCATGTGTCAGAACATTTCGCTTTCAGTCAGGCTGCATGTTTGGGGAGATTTCACAACTGGCTGTACTGGACAGAACCCCAGTAACAGTTATAGGATTTTATTTATTTTTTCTCCAAGGGCCTAACTAACTTAGCTGATATATTTGCAATTCGCATTTTCTCTTTGGATTCTGCATGGTGATCTTAACTTTTATGGACTATCTGGACAAATACTAAATAAGTAAGTAGCTCTTAAGCCTTGAGAGAGATGACTGATCCCCATCTGATAAATAGTTGTGGTTTTTAGGCCCAGGATTTGGAAAGATAAATGTATTTTATGGTGATCCTGTGGTCAGAAGACAAAGAACATGTTCTAGTTTAAATATTTTATTCTATTATAGTATAATCTGCTTTTTTGTTCTAAGTCTGAGAAAAGTAGCATAACTCATTATTTAGATGTACTTGGGAGACTTACATTTAAAATAACAAATAACAGCAGTTTTAAATTCAAATGCTAGATAAATGATTTTGATTTTATTTTCTAGAAATAGTCAAATGCTTGATGAAGATGAAATATTGAACGAAACACCAGAATCATCCTTGGTTAATTTGCCTGATGAGACGACTGGTGCCCCACAGCTGGAAGGAAGCACAGGACTAACAACGACCCAGACTTCTACTACAGATAGTGTGGTGAGAAATTTAATATCTCATCCGTTTATAACCTGTCCCTTAAATTATTTTGAGGAGAGAAAAGACAACTGAAATTAGGCACAACACTTCACCTAGTAGAGATCATGAATGTCTTTGAGAAATTTGACAATTCAGTCCATAATTGCAGATGGGTATTTTTATGGTAGCTTTCTACAAAGTAAAAAAATTTACAACTTCATTAAGGGAGCATGCTTATTTTTGGTAATTAATAAGATAGGTGATTTTTTAGTCTTTCGCAGGTGAATGCTCAGGCATCAGTAAGCAGCAGTCCAACCCCGCCCAGAGGAAGAGAATCCTTCCAGCGTGGATGTTAACAGATCTGGGTGATCAAAACCTCCCAGCACCAGTGACCAGTGGAAGTAGGTTTTGTTTCAAGCAAACATTAAGCAGATTTGAAAGTTTTTATGAACAAATGAAGAGGTGAATAACATAGCTTAACATTTTTTTTAGATGTGTACATGAAATCTAATTTAAAACACTAGCTATTATGCTATTTATCAGACATCCTGTTAATTATTTTTTGATTTAACATGTGCTAGACTTACCATATTAACAGATTTTTAAACAAACTTGTGCTGTCATGTCTAAGATAAAAGGCCAGCACAGTAAGGGCTTTATAAATTAATATAATTTTTAAAAAGTGCTAGACACATGATGTTATGTGCTGGAGGATTTAAAGAAGAGGTGACCTCTGTCCTAGTATCGCTTACTGTCCTGGCAGATATTACAATGATTTATGTCATCTGCTGGGTATTCCCATTGATTTAAGATTATTAAAAACATTTCTGCATTGTCTTATTTAGTCAACATTTTATTTGCAACTTTTCAGTCATCTCAGGTTCAGTTTCTTTTCACTGCTTGTTTTCTTCATTTTCCTTTTATTCTCATCTAGTGACTTTCTGTTGGAAATTATAAATGATGTCGAGCTTTTGATTTTATGTTCCTCTGAATAGGTATTTTTGTTCTAATAGACAATTAATTTGGTCTGATAGGCTATTTTCTTTGAATAGGCAGTTAATTCAAGCCCTAAATTCTGTTTTCCCCTGTGTGGACAGCAGTTACAGTCTCTGCTTAGTTCTCCCAGCTTCCAGCTGCTGCTTCCCCCAGGCCATGTAGTGAGCTATGGGTTGATTCTATGCATTGATTTTGGTTTTGGTTCTCTGTGAGTTTCTTTCTTTTAGGATTTTATCCCTAGCTTTCTACCTGCTCCACAAGCCTCTAACTCTGTCCCATGAACAGGTAAGCCAGTAAGACTTCACCTTCTGCTATTTGTGGGAGATGCTCTCAGGAAAGAGCCAAAGTTTACAAACCTCACAGGTTGTAGTGAGTTTTCCAAGCTTAGAATCTTCTCTACTTTTGCCTTTTGGTCACTCTCCAGTATTTTCAGATAGTGGCTTTTATATATTTTGTCCAAAATGTTTAATGGTTTTGTTCATGCAAGCTACTCTTACATTTTACCATGAACATTATCTTTTATAAAACAACTAGAGGCCCAGTGCACAAAAATTTGTGCACTTGGGGGTGAGGGGTTCCTCAGCCCGGCCTGTGCCCTCTTGCAGTCTGGGAACCCTCGGGGGATGACCACCTGCTGGCTTAGGCCTGCTCCCTGGGGGATTGGGCCTAAGATGGCAATCAGACATCCCTCTGGCAGCCCGGGAGCCCTTGGGGGATGTCCACTTGCCAGCGGGGAGCAGGCCTAAGCTGCAGTCGGACATCCTTAGCGCTGCTCAGGGATAGTGTCCCGGATCAGGGTAGGGGTCCTGCTTGGGTGCCTGGCCAGCCTGGGTGTGGGGCTGATGGCTGTTGTTAGGCTGCTCGCACCCCCTTTAGGGTGGGGGTCTCCACTGGGGTGCCGGGCCAGCCTGGGTGAGGGGCTGAGGGCCGTTTTCAGGCTGACCTGGGACTGAAGCTCCCAGCCTCTCCTTTTTTACTTTTAATTTTTATTCTGAGATTTATTTACCTTCTGTAATTGAAACTTTCTTGCGGCTCCAGCTCCAAGGCCGCAGCTGGCTGAAAGCAGGTATCTGGGGATTGTTTAGCTTCTATAATTGCAACATTGTTGCTTAGAGTGCAGCTCAGAGCTGGGCTGCGGCAGGTGGGGAACCTTGGCTTCCTCCATCACTGGAGCAAGCAAACCTCCTATTCGCTTCAGCTGCGTGGCTGCTGGCTGCCATCTTTGTTGGCAGTTAATTTGCATATCACCCTGATTAGCCAATGGGAAGCGTGTCGGAGGTACGGTTAATACCCTTTTTGTCTTTTATTAGATTAGATAGCAGAATTGTATATTTATTTTAGTTGATATTCCTACTCTTACTATTTTTAATATTCAGCATAGTGGTCACAGAAGTCTTCTAAAGTCTTTGATCACGTATGTTGTGGACAGCATAATGCTAGTTTGGATTGTAGGAGGATCAGAAGAATGATAATGCAATAATTAATAAATAATAATCCTATATAATAAAGAGCTAATATGCTAATTAGACCGAATAGCAAAATGACTGTCTGGATTACCTTCAGACGACTGTCTGGACGATCTTCTGGACGAAGCCAGGGCTGCAAGGGCTGAGCCCCTTGCACGAATTTTGTCCATCGGGCCTCTAGTACAATAATAAACTCTGTTTTTGTACTCACAACTGTAAACCTACTTTTGCCCCATCCTGTATTTATTTTATTTCCAGCAATATTGCTAAATGATCTAATTAATTATAATAGTTTTTTTTAGCCTCTTGGATTTTCCAGCTGTATAATCATATTTATAGAATTATGACATGTTGGCTCTTTTTTTTTAAAAAAAATTGTTTATTGTTGTAAGTATTACAGATATACCTCGTTTCCCCCCATTGACCTCTTCAATTCCACAACCACCCCAACATAGGCCTCCATTGCAATTTTCTGTGTGCATGGGTTATGCATATAAGTTTTTTGGTTAATCTCTTCCCACTCCACTCACCTTCCCTCTGAGATTCATCAGTCTGTTTCATGCTTCTATAACACTTCTGGCTCTTATGATCTACCTACTGCTTCTTAAATTTTTCTGACCTTATTTCATATGCTAGAACCTGTACATTTTAAATAAAAATGGGTAAAATTGGTACCTGTTTCTTATTCTGATTTTAATAGGAATTCTATTAGTTTTTAAGCATTTAATAGGATTGGGATTGATTCTGGTACTCTTATGTTTAGGATATGTGTTTTTTTTCCCCCCAGGAATAATTGTTGAAATCTCTGGACATTTTTTAGTATAGTCTTGCATTTTCATATGTTAATGTAATTAATGATATTGGTAGATTTCCTAATGTATCATGCTGTGTTCCTGGAATAAGTTCAGTTTATCATAATGGCTTATTATTTTATACTCTGTTATTAGATTTGCTAATATTTAGTTTAGAACATTTGTATCTATACTCACAAGTATGGTTTGTATTTTTTTCCCACGTGTGCCAACTATGTTAGATTTTGGTGGTAGAGCTTTATTGGTGTTGTATAAAACGAATTAGAAGCTTTTCTATATATGCTCAAGGACAGTTTGAGTAACAGAAATATCTGTTTCTTTTTTTTGAAATTTGATTTTAGAAAGAGGAAGGGAGAGGGAGAAAGAGATAGAAGCATCAATGATGAGAGAGAGGAAGGGAGAGAGAAAGAGGAAAATAAAATTGACCTATTACTCACCCATCTATGCATTCATTGATTGACTCTTGTATGTGCCTTGACTAGGGATCAAATCTACAATATTGACATATAGGAATGATGCTCTAGCAACTGAGCTACCCGGCCAGGGCTAAATATAGATATTTTTAAATTTAGAATTTTATATACATTCTAGGGCCTGTTGCATGAATTCGTGCACCAGTGGGTTCCCTTGGCCTGGCCTGTGGGATCGGGCTGAAACCAGCTTTCCAACATTCCCCAAGGGGTCCCGGATTGCGAGAGAGCGCAGGCCAGGCTGAGGGGCCCCATCAGTGCACTACTGGGGCCAGAGAGGGACATGGGAAGTTGGCCAGCTGGGGAGGGACCACGGGAGGGCTCTAGGGTGTGTTCAGCCCATCTTGCTCAATCCCAATTGGCCGGACCCCAGCAGCAAGCTAACCTACCGGTCAGAATGTCTGAATAAATGTATTCAAGTTGACATCACCATAATGGAACTTTAATTTTACTAGCTACCCCTTCCTTCCTTCCTTCCTTCCTTCCTTTCCTCCTCCCCCTTCTCCTCCTCCTTCTCCTTCTTCCTCTCTCTCTCTCTCTCTCTCTCTCTCTCTCTCTCTCTCTCTCTCTCTCTCTCTCTCTCTCTCTCTCTCTCTCTCTCTCTCTCTCTCTCTCTCTCTCTCTCTCTCTCTCTCTCTCTCTCTCTCTCTCTCTCTCTCTCTCTCTCTCTCTCTCTCTCTCTCTCTCTCTCTCTCTCTCTCTCTCTCTCTCTCTCTCTCTCTCTCTCTCTCTCTCTCTCTCTCTCTCTCTCTTGTTATTGTTTTGTTTTTTTGTGTGTGTTTTTTTGGGGGCATTGATTATTGACATTGGAAGATATAGGAGATAATTTTCTCCTCCTTTTTCTTTGTGTATGTGTACTTATGTGTGTTTAAGATAATGTAAGCCAGAAAAGTGGAAGAGAAGGAATCTGCAAAAATAAAACCCAAGAAAACATAACACAGCAAGGAAGAAAGCGATTGATTTCACCAAGAAGCTCACAAAGTACATCTGCAGAGCAAGACACAGGAAAAAAGTGCAGAAATGTTGATCAGGAAGAGTCTGTCATTTCATCCAAGGTGATTTAAAAAAATAATTATTTGATTGTTTTCTTAATCAAATATTCTAGATAGCAATTAATTATATGTTGTATGCAGCAAGGAAAAAACAAAATTGCTTTTTATTAATGAGTTTATGAAGTTTACAAAAAGAAAAATTAGCTCATATTTTGCTGACTTGCAGACACAAACCTTTAATATAGTATTTGCATTGTAGGAAACAAGGTTATTTAGAAATTTTCAGACTGGGGGAAAGGTAAAGACCACCTGACTGTGGTTATTGGAACCTCCATTATTAAAAAGTGGCCTCTTCTTATTATATTGGTTATTCTCAAATGGCATGTAACCACTTTTTCATTTTCTTTCTTTTTGTTTGTTTGTTAATCCTCACCCGAGGATATTTTTCCATTGATTTTTAGAGAGAGTGGAAGGGAAAGGGAGAAACAGAGAGAGAAATGTTGATGTGAGAGAGATGCACCAATTGGTTGCCTCCCACACATGCCCCGACCAGGGCCCAGGATCCAGCCTGCAACTGAGGTACATGCCCTTGACCGGAATCTAACCAGGACCGTTCAGTCTGAGGGCCAACACTCTATTCACTGAGCCAAACCAGCTAGGGCAAACCACCTTTTTCTTGATGAGTATTCAGAGACCAACTAATGGGCTAATTCTTACTAGCCTGTTGCAGGATTACTTCTGGGCTAACTTTTAGTATATATAAATCTTCTCTTTCAGTTTCTGCTAACTTACTAAAATAGTTTGGATGACTTATGCATTCTTTAGCACCAAGTACTTAAAGAAAATTAGGCCTATATTGGATGCATATAACAGGAGAGGAAAAAAAGATATCCCTGGGACAGAAAGGTCAGATATTCTTCCTCTTGGTAGAGGGATGGCTTCAGATACAGTTTTCATGATCCTGTAGACCTACGGCTGAACTCTGTGGTCCTCATCTTTTTAGTCTCCACAAGAGCCAAAGGAGTAGGATTGGTTTTAGGATAGTGTGCACTGGAGTGATTGAAAGGCCAGTAGCCTTCCCGAGGGTCAGGTCTTTTGTAATACTCCCCTCACTCCTGCCTCCTCACCACCAGAGCAGATCCAGCTTCTCACTGGATCCTTCTTTCAACTAGAGAGGTGGGGTCTAATAACTATAGCCCGAACCCCTGGCTTGCTTTTGGAGTCAAGTTTAAGAAGTGAAAACAATAGCCGAAACCGGTTTGGCTCAGTGGATAGAGCGTCAGCCTGCAGACTGAAAGGTCCCAGGTTCGATTCCGGTCAAGGGCATGTACCTGGGTTGCGGGCACATCCCCAATAGGAGATGTGCAGGAGGCAGCTGATCGATGTTTCTCTCTCATCGATGTTTCTAACTCTCTGTCTCTCTCCCTTCCTCTCTGTAAAAAATCAATAAAATGTATTTTAAAAAAAAAAGAAGTGAAAACAAAGTGTTTCTGACTCAGTGTATTGCCCACAAAAGCTTATAAGGTAAAACTTATTTACTTTGAGACCTAACATGCTCTACTATCTGAACATATTATTATGACTGCCTTTATTTTCCAAGAAGAGAAGTTTATTTTTTCAGAGTAAAATCTATAGTATACATGTTTTACTATGTTTATTTCAACCCATCAGTTTGATGATCACAAGTACTACTTTCACAAACACCTTCTTAACTGATAGATTTTAGAGAGGAGCAGTAAACAGGGCCAAAATATTTGAGGTATTTGTGAGATTTTGATGACATCAAGGTAGTATTCAGCCAGGTCCCAGGAATGTCTGAGCTCTACTTGGCCAATTTTGTTTCCTTATCTTAGGGTTTCTGAGGGAGAGTCAGCTCTCATAGCACAGGAGAAACAGGGCTCAAGGTTTCAGTACCTTTTCATAACCTTTTGTGCAGGGCTTTCTGATAAAGCTGGGCCAGAGATGAGACTTAGACTGAGACCCAAGAAGACCTTTCTAAGCCCCACCGTCCATCCCCACCCAGTTTCACTCTTAACTGGCTTGTAGCTGGTCATGAAGGGATATCTGCAGTGCAGAAGCAGGTGAGAGGGAAAGTTACAAGAGTGAAAACAGGAGGTTGGGGCTGCCTATTTATGCTGTAATGGCATGAGATTGCCAATTATATGGGACTAAGAACAGTTTGGCCATGCCTGCAGAGTAGACTTGGTTCCAGTTCACTTGAGAAGAATCAGTCACATTTTCCTGGGAAAGAGAAAGAAAGGAGGTGGAGAGAAGGGGCAGAAATCACCTTCCCTCACTGGGCCCTACTCCTGAGATTCTGATTCAGTTGTTGTGTGCACATCAGTATTATTTTAAATAAACATTTTCAATTTTAATGTGTACACAAGGTTGAGAGCTACTGATGTTCCATCATTCAACACCTTGAAGGTAACTGGGCCCAAGAGCACATTGCTAGAGACCTTGGGCTCAAACATAGGTCTTTTCATTTTGGGTACAATGGATTTCTCTACCATACATATGAGACTGTCTGCAAGAGTTTTGTGGCTCTATAACTTCTGATAATGCAGCGAATTGCTCTGAAATAGTTCATTTTTCATCAGTTTCCTTATGTCACCCCTTACCAGTTATGTAATTATCTAATTGGGGAGTGAAATGAGGGTGCTTGAATTTATGAACTTTAACAGAAATAATGGTATGTCCTGTACACAGTCTAATTAGGACTGGGTTGTAAATGACAGAAGGGAGCCTAACTGATTCAATGTAAGGAAAATGAAGTGTATCAGCTGTCTATTGCTGGGAAACAAGCTACCCCAGCACTTAGTTGCTTAGCAGAACAATGATTTATTATCTCTTATAATTCTGCGGATTGGTTCAGCTCAGCTAGGCAATTCTTTTATGACACAATTTTGGTGTCAGCTTGACTGTATTCAGCTGAGAGCTCAGCTGAAGCTAAAGCATCCATGGTGGCTTCACTCTCAGGAATGGTGCCCCAGCAAGGATTGATGGAATGACTGGGGACTGGCTGGGCCTCCCTCCTTCCACTTAACTATTAAGTAGTCTAAACTGAGAATCTGTGCCTGACAGAGTGAAAGAAGAAGCTTTCAGGTCTCTGAAGGCCTAGAACTGGTACATGATCATTCTGCAGCATTCTTTTGGTCAGAAAAAGTTACCACTTAGATTCAGGGGAAGGGGATTATATAGAAGGTATAAGTGGAATTATTGGCAGCCATCTTTGATTTATATAGAAGGTATAAGTGGAATTATTGGCAGCCATCTTTGATGACTGTGTCTTACACAGAGATATAGGAATAATTCAATTTCCAGAATGGAAAGAAAAACAGCAGGAACTATAGATCATAGGGACCAGCCAGAGACTTGAGCAAATCAGGTTGGTCTATGGTTTTCTTATTTTTGCTTCTTGAATTATTCTTCACTGCTATTGACAGGCTTTATTCACACGGTCTACAACATGGTCAGAGGTAGCTTTAGGCTCATGCCATCCAGTTTTTTAAGTTAAGAGAAAAAAAATCCACAAGAGTGTCTTGTTTCTGTGGTTGCTTTAGTGTTAAATTCTAGGAACTTGGATAATGGAATCTTCATTTTGACCATTCATAGTGGTCAGAAAGATGAGGCAGTATTACCCCTTTCTCAGTCATTTGATAATGAACGGAGGAAAGAGGTCTAGGAAGAAATGAACAATATACATTATACTTTTTAAAAACACTATAGTTAGATTTGGATAAATTCAGAGAGCAGGAAAACAACTGTGAAAGGCATCGTTGCTGAGCAGAGGTGCAGATGCACGGAAGTGTGTGCTCCATTGATGTGTATCACACTGCAGTGTCATGTGTGTGTGTGTGTGTGCATGGATGTGTGTGTGGATATGCATGGGCAAGAGCTGAGGAGGAAGCTACAGAACAAATCAGAGTGAAAGCCAGATTAAGTAAGAAATCAGGACTATATTTTATGGCTTCAGATACTTATTGAAGTGTTTTGAGTGAGAGTTACATGGTTAGGAGTGTGTAGCAGTGATATGTAAGATGGAGGTGGGACCAGCCTAAGAACCTGCCACAGGTGGCCACAGGGAATGAAAGCCTGGACTGGAATGGTGCCATTGGGACCAGAGAGAAGTAGAGAAATGTGAGAGACATTTTGGAGATAGAATGTGAACAAACCTGTTGACTAACAGAATATCGAGGAAGAGATTGAAAATGTTCTTAACAGAGCAGTAGACATGGCAGTTGGGGAAGAGATGGGAGGACTTTGTTGGTTTGAGGCAGTGGTGATGAAACTGTGAAAGCCGTCTAATAGAAATGAAAGTCTGTCTCATAGGAGAGAAAAAAATCAGAGCTAAAGAGTTCTGTTATGCCATATTATTTGGGAGCAACTTGCAAATACGCCTGTATTTCATTCAGAGCAAACGGAGTATATGTGGAGGTGGATGCTTTGGTGATAAGAACCATTTCTAGATGTACTTCCTGCTCTGTCCTCTCTATGCAGCTTCCCTCTGTGATAATAATTGCTGAAACAAATAAGCTGGCTGTTAAGTATCTCATTTCTCTATAGATAGATGCCTGCTGTGGAGTCTCAACTCATTTTTCTTTAGGGAAATGGCAGGGGAGATAAAGACTACAATGCTTACTTACACAGCTATTTCTTAGGAAAGGCTGAATTCCCCAGAGCTCCTAAGTATTGGTTTATTAAATCAAGGAATCTTATACCCTTTGCTCCTGATTGGTCATTTGGGTTAGTACCGTTTATAGCATAGTTCTGATCAGTCCCATAGAAACATCTTTTCATTTATCATCCATTCACTCGTGCACTCATAAGCATTCATTAATAGTAGTAATGTAGTGGCATTAATTATGCTATTAACAATAACAAATGAAAACAAAAAACTACAACATTTAGTGAACTCTTATTCTGGGCTAGACCCAGCACTTAGATATTATTTCATTTAATTTTTAGAAAATCCTGGAAAGTAGGTTGATTATATATCTGCTTTATAGATTATGAGACCTGAGGTTCTGAGAGTTTAAATCAACTTGTTTAAAGTCAAAGGTTAAGAAATGGCAAAGCTGATATTCAAAATCCAATTATTTTACTTCAAAGATTATTCTAATAATCATTATACTAAGCAGTTATATGCAAGGCAGTGTACTAGAATTTGGGATTAGATGAATAATATGGAGTTAATAAGGAATCCTAGGGACATGATTCGAATAATAAAATAATGTGACCATACATTGATTTTTATGGGAGCTTTGAGGAGGACTACCCAAGCCAGCTGGAGGATTCCTAGGGAAGAGTTCCTAAAAGAAATGATGGAGCTGAATCTTAACAAAAGAGCAGCAGGCACAGCCCAGGTGTGGAAGAGGTAGAGGTAGGAGTCCATCCCAGGTAGATGGGGCAGCAGGTATATGAGCAGGGGGATACAAATGTTATGTTGGGAGTTCTTAGTGCAAAGTAGGTGGCAGTGTGAGATGAGGGTGAAGTCTGAAGGGGGGACTAGTTCAGAGGGAAGACCTTGAGATGTTTTCAGCCACAGAGGTAATCCCGGCAGCTCTGCAGAGGAGAGCTTGGAAGATAGGGGAAGAGGGAGGAGATTAGGGAATTAACACAATCAAGAAATAAAGAGAATGGGCCCAGGGCAGTAACTTTAAGGATGAAGCAAAGGCATTGGATTAGAGTAATGTATAGGAAGCAGAACTGTAGGACTTGTTGCTTGGATCTGGGGAAAGTGGAGGAAAGGAGGGAAAGAAACACTTCCAAGGTTCTGGCTGGAATGAGTGGATAAGTTACATTGGCATAGCTATGGTACAGAATACAGAGGGAGGGTTGCAATTTTGACATTTTGAGTTTGAGGTGCATTGGATATTGGAGAAGAAATGTCTAGCTAGTGATTGAATAAATATGTGACTTTGAAGCTCAAGAGTGAACATGGGGCTAGAGTTTAGGATTTTTTAGTCTCTAGCATGCGGGTGTTAATGGGATGGATGTAGGACTTTTAAAGTAACTTATGAGCAGACATTCTTTCCAAGAGCAGCTTGGAAACAATGATGAATTACCTCATTGAACTAGTATTAGGAGGAAGTTTTTTATTCTGTGCCTTATAGTACATGAAAACTTCAGATGGCTGAGGGATGGGAAGGGCAAGTTAATGGACTATTTTAATAGCCTTAATAATGCAGTCCAGCTGCCTCCAAGCACCAAGGTCACCTTCCATGAGCTCCATGCTCCTCCATCCCAGAGGTTTCTAGCATGTATTTTTATGGTGTACGGGATCCGTCCTCTCCATAATGAATCGCTAGCCTCCCATACTTCATTCTTCATATTCTCATCCAATCTAAGAAAGAAGCAATGTGGGTATTTATAAAATATGGAACTCTCTGCCTTTGCCCTATTTCTTCCAAGTACAGAGCACCTTCCATTTTTCCTCTTCCCTCAGTTGCCAGTTCACTTGCTCTGGCTCATGAGCTTTGTAATTGGCACAGTGCAAATTTATGTCTCAGCAAACTTACAAATTACTGCATGTAATGGATTTTGGGGATCATTTATAAATAATTGAAACCATGATTGTTAAATTCTTGAATGCCAAGGGTCTACTGAATATTAATATTTCATGGAGTTCCATAAAGAACATTATGAATTCTAGCTTCTGTGACTCTTAAAATGGTATATTTGAGAACCCCTGACCCATAGAATTGATATCTGTGACTTTATAACTTCTTTCTCTTTTAGAATAAATTAATGTGTTAAACATATTTCTTGTGAAGATATTTTTTAAAAAAACAAATCCTTATATTTCATGGAAGCAGAGGGAGTTGAAATATGATGCTAAACATTTCATGCCTTATATTTTATTTAATTTTCTTTTATTTGTTTTTCATATTTAAATATATTTTCTTGATGTTTTACAGAGAGGAAGGGAGAGGGATAGAGAGTTAGAAACATCGATGAGAGAGAAACATCGATCAGCTGCCTCCTGCACACCTCCTATTGGGGATGTGCCCACAACCAAGGTACATGCCCTTGACTGGAATCGAACCTGGGACCTTTCAGTCCACAGACTGATGCTCTATCCACTGAACCAAACCGGTTAGGGCTGTTTTTCATATTTAAATGGCAAAATAATACATGCTTGTTGTGAAAAAACAACACCAACACGGAGTATTCAGAAACATATAGGATAAAATATATATCTTGAATTGCCTTATCCTTCAGTCCCATTGTCTTACAAGTATTTTGATTTGTATCCTAAACCATTTCATTTGGATTTATACAAATAAGTACACACATAGCTATATAGGGCTTTTTTTTTTTTTTTTTAAAAAAAAGCTAAATGGAATCATGGTACTATGTATATTGTTATTGTTTAATTTAAAAAAAATAGCCGTGGCCTGGTAGCTTAGTTGGTTAGAGTATCATCCCCATATGCCAAGATTTCAGGTTTGATCCCTAGTCAGGGCACATATAAGAATCAACCAATGAGGGTATAAATAAGTGGAACAACAAATTGATGTCTCTCTCTCTCTCTCTCTCTCTCTCTCTCTCTCTC
>NW_006299593.1:3826640-3836172 GCF_000327345.1 Myotis davidii | reverse complement strand
TCCCTCGATGCCCCCTCTCTTTTTTTCTCTCTCTTTATATATAAATTAAAAAATATATATATTTCAACCTCTGCATGGTGTTTCATAGTAAGAATGCCTTCTAATTTAGTTAACTTCTTCCCGAGCTGTGCCCTTTTCTTTTCCTACTTAAGTGTAAAGGATGTTCAGTGGGACTCCCCCTCCCCCCATTGTCCTATAACTGTTGCTGAGGCCCAAAGATGGGACAACAGTACTGAGTATTTCATGTTTGAAAGGAGCCTCCAACAGTGAAAGCCAGACCTTTCCCCGTGGGGATTGTTGAAAGGCGTACACTGACCCACCTTCCGGCTGTATACAAAGAGAACTGAGAGACAAGAAGGTTTTTTAAGGTTTGGGGAGTGCTATGCTTGTGGAGAGAAGCTTTTTCTGCCTTTCTAAAATCAAGAGAAGAGGAGGCTCTGAGAGAATTACTTGTGGAGTTTAGAGATACCAACAGGAACAAGAGAATGGCATTTACTTGGACATTGGCTTAGCCAGTGGATTTGCTGGCCTCCCTACCCCTTTAGTACCTGCACAGGCAGAAAAACATCCTGTGAGAGTTAACCTGGTAGGAGACTGCCCAGTGGGGAGGTGGGCCAGGATTGTCCCAGTCCCACCCCAGAGTTCCAGTCTCTGACATGTGTTGGTTGGTCCTGCAGCAGAGGGAGATGAGAATGCGGTGTGGTTGAGCAGCTTAGGAGAAAAGAGTTTATGTTTTAGAAGAATGGTATAAACGTCACCGTGGAAGGTTAGCTCCAAGAGGTAGCCAATGATTGCTTTTCCAATAGTTATTAATTACAAGAAACATTATAAGACTTAGGTTCCATTCGTAAATTGTTAAGTCAGTTTGGATAATATTTTAAAATTACATACTGTGTTTTTTTAAAAAAGAAAAGTATTTAAATACAAGTAATTAGTCCAAAAGAAGCCATGTTAATAATATCTTCTCAAGAAATTGGAACTGTTAAGCATTAAGTAATATCAAAATCAGCTTTTTCCAGATGCAGCCAGTATACATGAGTCCTCATTTATACATGGGGGTGAACATTTATATGTATCTAGTATGTTGTCATCACTTCCTAGAAATGGTTCCCAGGAGGACTAGAGTGTATCTGAGCAGAGTTTTAACTCCAAAGGAAGTATTAGTCAGTAAGTGGTCATCTTTAATAGCATTGGACCCGGTTTACTCTTTGTGCTGGCAGTAAGTACAAATGAAAAAGGTCCTATATGCTAATGAGAATACCTACCTGGTTCACAGCCCCTCTAATTGGTTCAACTGAAACTTTTATTTAGATCATGTCAGAGGAATCATGTTTATTTTCTGAGTTGGCCATAAGATAACTTCATGTAAATGTATCTGTGAGTGAGGAGCAATTTTATCATTCAGTTATAGGGAAAATATCATGATATTTAGATGGGAGAAATGAAGTATTGCAGTAACTTAAAAGAAATTATAAGGACTGTGCATGTTAAGAGTGAAACACATATTTGAACAGAAAATTTAAGAGATTAGTAGGCTTTTTGAGAAAGATTATATTCAAATGAAAGCAAATGTTGTCTTTGCTTATGTTTCATTTCTATTTTTCTGGTTATCTTTTATGGAATGTTTGACATGATTGGAATGGTTTGATCCAACTATGAATTCTTTTCTAATAACTATGTGTTTTAAAGTTATTAACTAGAGACATAGAAAATGGTATTTTTAATAATTCTGAATGAAGTAAATATTAAAAATTTAAAAATATACATATTGCATGAATCTTGTAGTGCCATGCTTTTATGCTTAGTTTACATATCCCTTTTTACATTTTTTTCTGATTTGTTTTATAGGAAATACCACAATCAGTTCCTACAGTCACATTAAGTAACACAGATGTGAGAAATAAGAAGACTAATGCACTGAGAAATGAAATCCCAACAGAGGAACTTGGTAAGGTTTCTGAAGATGAAATCATCACTAAAGGAACACAAAATAAAGAAGAGACAGTGAGCTGTTCTGAGAATTGTTCGAGTGCCCAAGGCAAGTCTTCCCATGGGGAATCTCAAGGATCTTGTCCTGGGCCTAGCTCTGATCCCTCCAACCCTGCAACTCTGCATGCAAAAGCAGCTGATCCAGCTCTACAAGGTTCTGAAGAAAACAAGGTCAAGAGAACATCCTGCATTTATGGGGCAAACTGCTACAGGTAAAATGAAAGTATAGGTAGCATATAATGCCATTATTTCAACGGCATGTAGCTATGTAAATATATGTTATCATGTATTAAAAGCCTAATAAAGCACATGGGCCTAAAGATTAGGAGCTTTTTTATGTATCTACTTGGTTTGTACTGTCTCAGTGTGTATTCTTGCAAATCCTGCTAGAAGGTTTTTTTTTTCGTTTTTGTTTTTGTTTTTTTTTTATTTTATTGATTTTTTACAGAGAGGAAGGGAGAGAGATAGTTAGAAACATCGATGAGAGAGAGACATCGATCAGCCGCCTCCTGCACATCTCCCACTGGGGATGTGCCCGCAACCCAGGTACATGCCCTCGACCGGAACCGAACCCGGGACCCTTCAGTCCGCAGGCCGACGCTCTATCCACTGAGCCAAACCGGTTTCGGCTAGAAGGTTTTAATAATTAGATATTTCATATGTAGACATGCTGGTTAATGCAAGGATTTGAACTGGGGATTCCAGACTTGAAAATTGAATCACTCAGACCCAGATATTTAGTGTCTTATTGAGATATTAGAAAGATAGCTTCATAAATAGTTGTATACATTATAACTATTGAGATAATTTTACGTTGTGTTTAGGCATCTTATTATACTTGTGCATTTTCCTCTGTATTTTTTAATGGTGCTTTTGAATCACCATGATGTCTTCTGAAACAACTGAATGTACATTTCCTGGATTAATTGGTTACTTCTATACTTACCTCATTTGATTACATTGCACTATATTTTCCAATTTCAACCACCTCTGCCTCGTCTCCTACTACTTGGCTTTGTCCAGAAGGACATCCGGAAGATGTCCAGTCTAGCATATTTCCCTTTTATTAGTATAGATAGAAACAGAACTTTTTTTTATTTTTTATCCTGCAGCTTTGCTGAATTAGTGTATTACTTCTAAATGGTTTTTGTAGAATCTTTAGTTTTCTGCATATGTAGAAAATGCATAAACATGTACACCAAAAATATAATGTTCATGGCAGTATTATTTATAAAAGCCAATAACTTGAATGAACCCAAGGGTCTATGAATAGTAGAATGGACAAATAAACTGTAGCAACTTCATACAATGGAATGTCACACAGTAATGA
Organism: Myotis davidii; assembly: GCF_000327345.1. Taxonomy (NCBI): domain Eukaryota; kingdom Metazoa; phylum Chordata; class Mammalia; order Chiroptera; family Vespertilionidae; genus Myotis; species Myotis davidii. The sequence continues at coordinate 3,832,853 of NW_006299593.1, read as the reverse complement.
AAATATACTACTGCTACATGCAATAATATAGAGTAATCATGTAAACAAAGTCATTCTCAAAAAAGTATATACTATATACTTCAATTTAAATTCAAGAACAGAGAAAACTAATGTGTTGTTTTATAACATCACTTCCCAAAGTATGGTTAAGATTCTCCTGAGAAGTTCTGGTACCCAGAAAGCTTTTAGGAAATCTGTAAGGATAAAACCATTTTCATAATGATACCAAGATTTTATGTGTTTGCCTTTTTCGCTCTAATTCTCTCACTCACAGGTATACAGCAGTTTTCCAGAGGCTACATGGTCTGCATTACTGTTAATGATTGAATACAGAAGCAGATCTGAGAATCTAGATGCCCTCTATTAAGATTGAGCCAGACATTAAATACATTTTCAAAGTTTGAAACAGTGTTTCCATGAATTTTTGGGGGAAGATATAGTTATTTACATTAAGACATGTTATTTATTATCTATAAAAATAAAAGCATAATATGATAATTATACTGGACGACCTTCCAGACGAAGCCAGAGCTGTGAGGGAAGCCCAGGTCCTAGGTGCCAGAGGGAAGCCAGTGCCAGCAGCCGGGGGAAGGAAGGCCTACGCTTGCATGAATTTTGTGTATCGGGCCTCTAGTAATATATAAAAGGTTATTTTTAAATATACCTTTTACATTTCTTATTTTCTTATTTCTAACAGGTTAAATAACCACATGAACAAAAGCTCTCTGGAGTTTTAGTAAATTTTTCTTGCAACCAAAAAATTTGAGATACACTATTTTCTATGATAGGATAGTGTCTACTTTTGGGTAGGAAAATAGGTTTAATGATTGGAAGGAGACCTGTGGAGACTTCTAGAATGTTGGTAATGGTCTGTCTTTTACCTTAGCAAAGAGTGCCTAAGTGTGCTCATTAAAAGTCCTCAAACACTTATACTTTTATCTGTAAAGTAATGTCCATTGACATACATGGCTTACCATATTTCACTAGAAATTAATTTTGTTACCATGGAGAGTTCTGTGTTGAATACATGATGAGTTTTGTTTTTAACAATGTAGCATATTAGTTCACATTCTGGAATAATCAGATATGTGTTGCTTCACTTCCTGCCATATCCTATTAATTATTTTTTAGTGTATCTAGAAATTTCACATATTCTATTAGTTGTTTTTTCTCACTGTATATTTGTAACCCTTACAGGAAGAATCCTGTCCATTTCCAACATTTCAGTCACCCTGGTGATAGTGATTATGGAGGCGTACAAGTCATGTGTCAAGATCTAGCTGATGACCGGCCTGAATGCCCTTATGGAGAATCTTGTTATAGGTATGGAAACCTACAAGGTTTGGTTGTGCGTCCTGTTCTCCTTAATTTCTGTTATTTATTCATTTATACCTGCAGTTTCTCATCTCAAGCCTTTAACATTTACTTTTTAAATTCCCATAGATAAGGTTTTCATTCTGCTAATAAGTAGGATTACAATATTTCCTTTAGATAAGTCTAAAGTGTTGAAGTTGTTAACCTTATAAATATCTAAAATTTTTCTCATAACTTTCTAAAATGCAAATCATATAATTTAAAAGGGTTCGATGCTATCCCATCGTACACTCTTACCCAGGCTCCTTAGTGTGACACAAATCAATTCAGGATGTTCTCTCTGCCTCCCTCAGCTCCACCATTCCTGCCAACACAGGAAACTGGATCCTGTAAGGAAAGGAAAGCGACCTCTCTCTCCTGTAGCATCGTGTGCCCGTGTGTATCATGCAGAGTAGAATTTATCTCAAGAGATCATTTGTTTCTTTACCAGAATGCCTCCTCCTCCAGACAGGCGCTTTCTTGACAGTAAGGACTCTTTTATCCTTGTACCTGCAGACGTGCTTAATAAATGAAGTGTAAATAGATCACACTACCAAAGAAAGAAGTAACGATTCCCTCATAGGAAGAAATTCCCTCAAAATTCATTCTTAGTCTTAGAGAGTGTTAATTCCAGACACCCATTTTTCTGATAATTTTGGAATACAGGTTACTAAACTTAGTGGACTTTTTGAAGTTGTTGCCAGTTTTGTAATTGTGGTTTTTATTAAGAAGGCAGAATAAGCTTCTGAAGCTAGAAAGGAAAAAGCCTTATCATTTGAAAAATAAGTGTTCCATTCCAACAGAACGTCATTAGATATTTTCTTCAGCTGTGTCAATAAACTTGAAAATTTAGAAGTGAACAAATTCCTAGAAAATATGTCTTTTAGAAACATATTCAAGAAAAAATGGAATAATCCCATAATATCAGAGAAATTGAATACATAATTAAAAGCCTTCCACTAAGGAAAGACTGTTTGGTATTAATTCTACCAAACATTTAAAGAAGAAACACTCAATGTTTATACAGAGTATTCCATAAAAAGTAAAAAAGGTTATATTCTCCAACTCATTTTATGAGGCCAATATAATCTTTAAAAAATATTTTTATTGATTTCAGAGAGAGGAACAGAGAGATAGAAACATCAATGATGAGAGAGAATCATTAATTGGCTGCCTTCTGCATGCCCCACACTGGGGATCGAGCTCACAACCCAGGCATGTACCCTGACTGGGAATTGAACTGTGACCTCCTAGTTCATAGGTTGATGCTCAACCACTGAGCCATGCCAGCCGGGCAAGACCAAAATAATCTTAATACAAAAACCTAGCAAGAAAAATACAAAATGAAAAATTACAAGAAAAATGACTTTAGAATTTAGATGCAAATATTCCTAAAAGAACAAAAAAAGGTTGGTTAAATGAATCAAGCAATTTAAAAAAAAAAAAAGGGAACCTGTAACATGACCAAATTGGGGTTTGGTCAAGGAATGCATGTTTTAATATTAAAAAATAATGTTAATTTTCCACATATCAGAATAAGTAGAAAATTATATAATTTTAATAGATAATTATAAAAGCTGACAAAATTTACTTATGATAGTATTTCAAAGTAGGAATAGAAGGAAATATTTTTAATATTATAAAGAATATCTACAAAAAGCTTATAGCAGATATCATACATACTTATAAGTGATATATTAAATTTTTTCTTTTGGATATTAGAAATGAGATAGTAATATTTCTTCCCTTAATTCTGTCAGTTTTTCTTCATGAACTGTAGTCTGTCTTTAATAGAAAAGCCATAGAAATGGGAAACTCACTCAGATGTTCCCTTTTTCCATGTGACACCCCTCTGGTTTCTGTCTGCTTTTGGTATTATCTTTTGCCTTAAGATTATTATTTTTAATAGGTTTCTTCTGTCATTACCAGAAGTAGAACTCTCTTACTTTGCATGATATGATAGAGCTGCTCAAGCTTATGTTAGTGTTTGTGAGATATTTTTATCCTTTTACTTTCAACCTCTGTCCTTATATTTAAAGCATGTCTCTTACAAATAGTGTATAATTGGTTCCATGGTCTTATTTTTTATCCAGTCTGATAGTCTCTACCTTTTAAATGTAATGCTTAGTCCAGTTACATTTAATACAATTACTGATATATTTGAGTTTAATTTTGTCTTTTACTATTTGTTTTCTATTTCTCCCACAAATTCTTTGTTCCTTTAGTCTTCTTTTCCTGATTTATTTTGGATTTAGCCAAGGGTTTTTCATTCTGTTTCCCCCTCCATTTACTCTTTAGTTATATATATTTTTTCATGTAACATTCTATGTAATAATAGTCATCATTGACTTCTTATAGTCTACCTTATAGTTGCTAATTTTACCATTTCCCAAACAATGCAATAATCTTACGTCAGTTTAACTCCTTTTCCTCTTTCACCTTTTTTTATATGTCATCATACATTTTTACCCCTATTCATGTTAACTTCTAAGGTATTGTTATTAATTTCTTGAATGTTAAGCATCATCACTCTTTTATATTTACTGGCATATTTATTACTTTGCGTGCCCTTCATTTTTTCCTGAAGTTTTATCCTTTTATTTGGTATCATTTTCTTTTAGTCTTAACTTCTTTTAGTATTTCAGGTTGTGAAAAATATGCTGGAAAAGAATTCTTTAAGCTTTTGTGTGTATGAAAATGGCCTTATTTAGTTTTTTGGGTTTTTTTGTTTTTAAGGATGTTTTTACTCAATGTAGAATTTTAGCCTGGCAAATTTTTTTTCCTTTCATCTCTTAAAAGATGTCAATCTACTGACTCTTGCATTCATAGTTTATGTCAAAAGTATATATTGTTGCTCTTTTATAATTAACTAGAGGCCCGGTGCACGAATTCATGCACAGGTGGGATCCCTCGGCCTGGCTGGTGATCGGGAACGATTGGGGGGGGGAGGGTCAAGGAGAGGGACCACAGGAGGTTGGCCCCAGCAGTAAGCTAAGGCATGGCCAATTCCATGAGGTGCGGGGTGCAGGTGCACCAGATTTAGGGCTGTCAGGGCCCTAGCAGCAAGGTCTGGCTCAGTGCACTTTATAGCTACTGGCTGGTAGTCCGGTTATTCTGGTTGTTCTGATTGTTTGGTCATAATGGTCACTTAGGCTTTTATATATATAGATGTGCTTTTTCTCTGGCCATATACTATAGGAAGTTAAAGTATAGAAAAGGATATTATTAAATTTATTTTTTTCTGGACTACAGGCGTTGTTCCAATTTCTCTGATGTTATTATTTTTTCAAATCGAATAAAAAATCAACTTGAAAAAAAGATAATTAAAATGAACCAATTGATGTTGTCATTTCAAATATCTTGCCCATTTAACTAATTTGTTATTTTTGCATTGTACACTGCAGTCTGTCAGAAGACTAGCTCAGTTTAATGCATTTGATTTTCTTGAGGTATTTGTCTGAATTAGAATATTAGATACTTAATGTCCAGCATATCCTACTGATCGCTGCACCTGCCTCTGAGTCATTCACTCCCTCTGGTGTGCAATAGGTTTTATGCATTGCTTTATTACTCCTGTTCTTGCTGTTAAATTAAGCACTAAACTTAGAATGCACATACACTAAAATAATTGGAATCAATTTTCAACCAGTTTAATGTAAACATGTAAAGCCAAACTCATATACATTGCCTTTAATTTACAAAACCTTAGGCAGGTGTTATACATATGAAGATGTTGGTGCCTTCATGTTTCTCAGAAGTCAGCACCCTGCTTTTTTATTTTTATTTCATTATACCTTTTAAGAGGGATGAGGTAAGGAAGTGTATCAGTCATCAACTGTAAGTGCTCTCATTGTAATGAATCTGCAACTTGATCTGTACAGTGTGAAAGAACAGTGTTTTGCCACAAGCAATAAATCATTTAAATGTATATTTGATAATAAGTAAATTTATTATATCTTGTTTTTGCTGATTCAGATTTATAACTATGACATAAAATGTTTTATTTTCCCAAAATGTTTTAAGTTATTGCAATATTATCTTAACTGATAATGTATGCAGGTGTACATTTCAGACTATACGATGCTGACTTTTAGAAGCCACTTACTAAAAAATAGGAACCTGTATTTAGTATAAATCTATATTATATAATTTAAGGCAAAATGAATAGGTTTTATTATAGAAACACTAGTTATAGTTGCCTGGTAGTTGTGAGACTATCAATCATTTTATTTGTAGTTGAGCAGAATCAAAGTTGATAGTATTTTTTAATGAATTTTTATAGGATCTGCAGTTAATGAAAGTAACCTATCATCATTTGCCATGCTTATAGTTCTTTAATCATGTATAAGAGTATGGTCTTAGAAGGTATTTTATACTAAATGTTGCTCACTTGCTATCCAGTTTTACATAATACTTGACTATAATTTTTTAAAATTCTTTTATAGCAGTAACACCATCAATTATCTTTATATAGTCTGACAAAATATGGCTTCTATGGTTTTTTTCTTCTCTTTTTTTGACTATGTGTTCATTTTAATAATAAATTTGTTTTTCTTTTTATATTTAGTATTAATTGCAAATATATAAGAATTTGCAGATCTCTTTTGGCATAGGTAGTAAATTATAATTACTTTCAGTTACCAAATTGACTACTTTCTATTATTTTATGCTGGTTTATTCTTTCATTATTTAACAAAGACCATATTTATTAATTCTTTTTTCTCCTAAATTTTGAGACTTAGATATTTGATAACATAGAATTCATGTTTTTGCATTAGGTTTTAAAATAAATGTTGAATTTCAAAAATTCAAGGCAAATTATTTTGGGATGAAAACAAAAAGATAGTATGATCATTTATT
>NW_006299593.1:3822674-3826478 GCF_000327345.1 Myotis davidii | reverse complement strand
AAATAAAAATTACTATTCTGTTGACTACTTAATATTTAGGTAGCTCTTTATGATGGAGAGATATGAATTTTAAAATCAATAGACTTAAATTTCTAGTTATGGTTATGCCAATTCTATAGCATAACTTGGATCTTTCTGAGCCTCAGTTCCTCATTGAGCAAATATTGAACACCTAATGTGCTAGTTACCATTTTAGACACTGATGTAAAACAGTACTTCAGGTTCATTTAAATTTTTGAGTGTTAAGTTTTGGTATTAAATTACCAAGTGTTTGGAAGTAAGCAAAAATAAAAATTACTATTCTGTTGACTACTTAATCTTTAGGTAGCTCTTTATGATGGAGAGATATGAGTTTTAAAATCAGCAGACTTAAATTTCTAGTTACTTGGATCTTTCTGAGCCTCAGTTCCTCATGAAAACATGGAAAACAGAGGTTGGATCAGTTATGCTCAGGGTTCTCCACTCAATGGTGTAGAAATGGAGAGCAGAGAGCAATTTATTCATATTCATACAGTCAGATCAGTTATATTCCCAGCTACTTTTCGTAGCCTTCTTTGCTGTCTCCTCTTCCTTTTTCCTCCCTGACATTATTGCAGAGCCAGAGGGCTCAGTTCTCTGATCTCATCCATTCTCTATTCTATCCGTATTCCCTGGGTGAGCTAATTTAACTTAATGGCGCCAGGCTCATGTTTGAATGCCCCCTCTTGGTTGGAAGTAGTGTTCACACTTACCACATCTGAAACAGAACTCGTGATTTCCATCAGGAAAGCAGCGCGTTCTCAAGTGTTCTCCACCTTTGTCAATGACTTCACCTTCACAGAGTATTTAGGCCCCAAACCAAGAAGCACCCTTGCTTCTTTTCTGTTCTTCACACCACTCTTCCGGTCCATCGGCAGTCCTTGCCATTTCAGCCTTTAAAACCCTAACCACTTCTTACCTCCTTTCTCTCTATCATCTTAGTCAAAACCTCTTTCCTGGAGTATATCCCTTTCCTTCCCTCGCCTTTCTGTAGCTTGTTTTCCACATAGCAACCAGAGGAATTCTCTAAAAACAAGTTGTATAATGTTGTTTTCTTACTCAACACCTTCCGGTAGCTTCCTACAAAACTCTTTACCATGTCTCACAAGTTCTCTGACTTGATTTCCTGCTATTTTCCTTCTCACTCATTCCCCTTGAGCTATACAGACCTTTCTGTGTTTTGCCACCTGCTCTAGCTTGTTTCTACCTTGGCCTTAAAGCAAATTTAAAGACGTTTTAAAAATTACCTTTTCCTGAAGTGTTCTTCCTTCAGATATATATTGTTATTCATATACCTATATCATTAAAATCAGAAATGTTTTAGAAAATGTATATTTTAAAATGTGACAGCTCACAAAAACCTGGTGTGGTTATGAGTGTATGGTTCTGTGTTTAGAACCTAAAGATTACTATTAATAATTAATAACAATGCAAACACACACATAAACACACATCCCCCCCAAAACAAAACAAAAAACAGAAAGGATTTTGAGGCCTGCTGAGTTATAGAAAATGCCATCTGTGAAAAAGGTTGATATAAATATTTTATGAATGAATGCTGACTATTTCCATTCATTATTAGGAAAAAGTCCTGGATGGAATTTAACATTGTCCTGGAAAGTTATTACAAATGCCTCCAAAGAACCCTACAGAATTGCCACTTAGCATTAACTCAGGATTATATGAAAAAGACATTCCGCCTTATTATGAAATAACTGGTTTTTGAGAATTGAATATACATAGGCAAATGTTAGAAAATATTCTATAAGTGTGGGAAGTGTGATTGAAGACATATTCAACTATAATAATTGTATGTATTACTGAAGGCAAAATTTAACTATGTAGTATTAACTTAGCAATTACTTTTGCTGGCACAGTTTTCAGATATTGTTGCCCATCTTAAAGTAAAATTGATTTCTGTTTCTATAAAAATAGCTGATGGTTGTAAAATGCTTAATAGCCTACAAATGTTTATACACATTACTTCATTTAACCCTTGGAACAACCTTGTGTGAAGTAGGCACTATTATCCCTGCTTACAGAGGAGGAAGTGGAGACTTGGTTCATAGGAACTACCCTGAATCGCATAACCTGTAAACAGTGTCGTTTGAATTCAGACTTAGGTCTTCTGATCCCGAAACCAGAGCCCCTTGCACAACATAATGCTCAGGTTGAACAAGCCAGGTGAGAACAGGCCCGAGACACAGTGGCATCTCTCTCTGCAGCATCGGGAAGATCTCTGTGTTCCTTCTTGACCCGAGTGATGGATGGACTAGAGCTAAGTGTCTTATGGTGCTCAGCAGTCAGTAGCCAGGACCCTGATTGCAGTGGAGTCTGCTTACCATGACTGTCAGATTTTTCTTTGGATTTAGAAGAACCTTAAAAGTATCTTTTAGACATTACACAACACACACACACACACACACACACACACACACACATTTTATATTGTGTTATATATTCTATGTACTATTTTACATTATATTTTTATATATGTAACATATGACATTGACATTTTAAAAATAAAATATATTTATTTTAGGAATATGATATATTTTGTTTGTCTCATGCTGTCTTTCTCTAGAGTGTAAGTCATGAGGAGAGAACTTTGGTTCACCACTCTATCTTTTCATCTAGAAATATGCCTGGCATCAGTAAATGTTGAAATCAAAAAGCAACTGCTGTGTACAGTATGGCGAGTGTAGTTAACAAGGAAAAGCAAATGCTTTTCTAAGAGAGGCTTATTGGGGTCTAATTGTCTGTGTGAGTCAGTGAGTGCTCTAGTTTAATTAAAATAGTCATTAATTTTTAGTGACTGGAAAGCTAGATCTTATTTTTGATTTCTTTTCTTTCTTTTTCTTCAGGAAGAATCCTCAGCACAAGATAGAATATAGACATAGTACACTTCCAAGTAAGTAATTTTTCTTCAGGAAACTCAAAATGAAACCTTTAAATGAATCTCTTATTAAACCTATATACAGTTTCCAGTGATTATGAATTTTCCCCAAAATCTCTCCTGTGAATTTGTCAAATTGCTAATTTTAATGATTTTTATTAAATAAAAATGTAAGTATACAGCAAATATTTACTACAATTATTGTATAACAATATATATTTGTCCTTGCATCTGTTAGGATTTTTTTTCTTTGTAAGTACCTGAAAACAAAATTTCAATTTGGTCTAAACAGTACAGAGAACTTGCTCACTTCTATAATTGAAAAGTTCAAATATAGGACTAGATAGACATAATTTATGCTTTGGCTCATTAACATTGTTAATAATGCCACCAGTGACCCAGTTTCCTTCCAACATTCTGTCTTTAGAGAGGTCGATATTATCCTAAGACTGGCTTGTCTTCCCATCCTTATTCAGCTGGTATGATAAGTATCCACTTCTACATCTAAGGGGAGAGAGAGAGAGAGAGAGAATGAACAACTTTGACTCTAACCATTCTAAGAAAAAAATCATAAAATTCACTTTTTTTTTTACTAGCTTAGATCACGTTCGTTCTCTTGAACCATTCACTATGCCACTGATTAGTTTGTACCAGCCCTGGAACCAGGGTAGAGTCACCTCCTTCAGAACCACAGGGATCCCCAATATAAACTAAGATTTGGGGAGAAGGAGAAGAAAGAGGAATAGGCACTAGACAAACAACTATTAATGTCCGTCAGTCCTATTTACATCAGTCTGTTTGACCTTCTGTTTCCCCTCCTTCTGAACTGTTATATAACGAATTCTGGCTTATTTGTATCATTGGCAGAGGCCAGTTCAGTGCACAGGATT
>NW_006299593.1:3820885-3822601 GCF_000327345.1 Myotis davidii | reverse complement strand
AGCAATAAAGTAATAATCTTGATTAAAATTATATTTTATTGATTAAGTTTAGCATTTTTCTATGAAAAAAGTATTGGACACATCTGTGTATCTTCACAGAAATAGGAACCATTTTCATAAATACTATCAATATGTATCATTTGGCATCATTAAAAATATTTGAATTTTCTTTGAAAAATTTCTTTGAAGTAAAAATATTTTTATTTCATTAGAAAGACTTTTTTTAAAAAGTACTGATAATATTAAGCAACATTTAGTCTTATGTTTTTAATGTACTTTCAAAGGCTCTATGGCAACATAATTAGAATATCTCTTCCTACTCCAAAACCTACAAATTAAGGTATCTGGAGTATTTCAAATATTAATTTAAGTATTGAGGTCTCATATTTTTTAATTTAGTGATATCCGACAGAATTATAACATACTTGTTTTCTTATTTCCCAATCTTTAAAGTTTAACATTACCCAAGATCTTAATCTCATTTATGTAATGTTCATTTACTCACACGTTCATTCATTTATTTATTATGTGTCTAACAAGTGCGCAAAGTTACAGAGAGACAGGAAAACCAGCACTGAGTTGACTTGTTTGTGGTGAGATGCTCCAAAACCTGGGGCTATCAGGGTACACTAGAGGTGCGAATTTTAAGTTAATGTGGTCTTTAAGGTGGGAGGATTTCAGTCATCTTTGTTTCTTGGCTTGTGGTGAGTGGGTTTAGGACATCCCAGACACAGTGAATAATAGATCAATCAAGGACATCAAGGTAGAAAATGGTAAGTTGTGTTTGAGTTAGCAAGATTTCCCTTAGGAAACCGAGGTGATTCTTAGGCTAATGAGAATTGTGCAGCTTACAATGTAGCTCCTCTTTAGCTACCAAGAAACTTGATACTCAAGTTATAATAATTATGTTAAAATTGAGATTGACATATATTTTACTTTTTATATTTTTAAATTCTATTTGTATTTTTTAAATCACCTCTATTATTATTATAAGCTGTCTCAAATCCTCTCTGGAATGAGTAGTGATATTAAGAAAAATATAAATATCTATTTCGTGTGAACTTTAAGATAAGAAGACATTAACTAAAGCATATGGAAAAACATGGACATTAATATTTCTTACCCATACATTTGCTTTTCACCACAGTGATTGTCCTCTGCTATTCAGAAGATTTCCAGATAGAATTGTCCTACTATATACATATTGATTTCAGAGAGGAAAGGTGAAGGAGAGAGACATAGAAACATCAATGATTATTGATCGGCCTCCTTCACGCTCCAAACTGGGGATTAAGCCTGCAACCCAGGCATATGCCTGACCGGGAATTGAACCGTGAACTATCCTATATAATAAAAATCTAATGTGCAAATTGTCCCGTTGACCAGGAGTTCAACCGGGAGTTCGACCAGGGGGCAGGGCTGGCTGTCCAACCACCTGCAGCCCTTCCCCTAGCCAGCCCTGCCCCCGATTGGCCCTGATTAGGGCAGGCTGGCCATACCTCACCCTGTGCACAAATTTGTGTACCAGGCCTCTAGTTGGTTCATAAGTTGATGCTCAACCGTTGAGCCACACTGGCTGAGCCTACTTGTTTCTTAAATGCTCTATATCTTCCCAGAGTCTTTCACTGCCTTACTTTAGACCAACTCTGATGCTCACTATGGAAGGAATATAAAACAGAGTGGGATGAGGGAAGAAATTAATTTGGAGATAAGAAT
>NW_006299593.1:3811792-3819883 GCF_000327345.1 Myotis davidii | reverse complement strand
TTCATTGCTATTGAAGTAACTCTTCAAGCAGAACCAAGCTTTAAAATTTGACAGCCATCATATAATAGCTAGCATTTTTCTAGTATCCTAGATGCAAGCTTTGCATTTCATCGACTATTTTGTTCTTTGAAATGTGGGGACATTAGTACCAAATGGATACTGAAAATAGATTCCATAAGACTATAGAAATGTTCACCATGCAGGGAATGTTACTTAGTGTCCCCAAATGGATACTGAAAATAGATTCCATAAGACTGTTCACCATGAAGGGAATGTTACTTAGTGTCTCACATCTGTAATTTACTGTGTGTCTGAGTTTAAAGGTGGAAAAACTCAAAGAATTTGAGTTTCTTTCTTTTTCAAATGAAAATCCTGCCTGATTATTTTAACTTTCAATGTACTGTTTTTACATTAAGAATATAGAAATGATTTTTGACCATAATTTTCTCAAAGGACCTTAGTTCTTTCATCCTCAGATGAAGGTGGCAAGCTATCTGGCCTTTTATTTGTTCTCCAGTGTTATGAACTATGTCTCTGTATCTCTGTTCCCAAACTGCTTTAAGCCCAGTAATAATCTCATCTCTAGTGACTTAGAATTTTTGAAATACAGTGTAGAATCTTTAATAATAGTTGGGTATATGTATTGGAAATAATAAATCACTAAGCCAAGTGTCCTTGTTAAATACTAATATTTTCTATTCTATAAGAACCTAAAAATGTATATATTAAAAGAGCAACACAGATTTGTAATGGTTTTCTTAGTGTTTTAAATCTTTCCAAGATAACCCTGTGAGGCCTGTTGGGGGGTGAGTTTGGGAGTGGGAGATGGAGAACATTATAAGGAAAGACAGGATGAACCAGCTGGTACCGCATCTTCACCCTTTACCCAGAAGGAATCTTCTCACTTTCTCCTGGGGCCCCTTGGCATCCTCTGATGTTCACCCTCAGCCATAGACACTGAATGTCTGGGTTCTCCTGGATGTCTTGGTGCTTGGACTCCTGCACTGTGTCAGCATCATTAGGGCAGCAGGTGAACACCAGAGCGTTGCTGTTCTGTGTATTGTAACAGGGCAAGGGGAAAAGCCAGGTTTTCATCTCATGGTCCTGCCCCCTGGATAAGGAAATGCGGGGTGAAGCATGTGAGCTCATTATGACTCTGAACAATCCCCATCCCAGTGCTCACGTGGGAAGTCCAGAATATTTCCTAATTGTGTCACGGCCAGCTTAATGCAAGTATAGCATTGGAATTCATCTCTTCTGTTTGAAAGAGAAATTTATTCCAAAACTGAGATGAAGCAAAATGCCCAGCTGCAAAAACTCACCTTTCTTTGATGGTGTTGATAACTGAGAGCTGACAGGAGACAAAACCCTGTTGCAGGTGTGACTAATAGCCCAAAGCAACCTGCCTGCCATCTTCTCCTTAGATGTCGCACTTGTTTCTGAATTGAGGTTGACATCTCAAGATGGCACCAGTCATCCAGACCTACATAACCACACGCCGCCTGGTGCAGAGAGGGCCCTTTTGTGACTTAGCAGATTTACTGATGTGTGAAATAAGCAAGTGTCTGGAATTAGTAGTCTGGACATTGATGTAAACATCCCCTACTCAAGGGTACATGTTTGTTCTCCCCAAGCTTTGTTTTTCAAACTGGCACCCTAGCTGTGGTCTCCCTAAACCAGTAAAAAAATCACACCCAAGACATTTCATTTTAATAACACAGAAATATCACTCCTATCAGAATGATAGTGTTAAGAATGAAATTCCACTCAACACACCATCATGCCCTGACAGTCACCTCCAGTTCGATTTAAAGGACTTCTGAAGTTTCCTGGGTGGAGGCTGCCCATTCCCGACAAGTCCATGTCCAGGAGGGGACCTCTAGGCCCTGTCCCGGCTCCATGAGCCTACCTCTCTGACCTAATCCCAGGTGAGCCCAGCCCCCAGCCAGGCCCAGCAGGTGCTCCTCCAGGGAACCTGCTCAGCCTGTGGACAGACAGGAGGAGTTGCAGCTGGAGAGCAGGTCCCCAAAATCCCATTGCTGAGGCCTCAGGTGTCTTGTGACGGGTCAACCTTTCCTTTCTCTGAACTACCCCAGGATCTGTGTTTATTTTCCTTTAGTCAGGCTTGGTTGTTACATCCAGCAAAAAGAAAAGAAAAACGTTGAATTATTACACTACAGTATAAATTATGATTGAGCTATGTAATCAACACTACAGTTTCCATTTTAATTAAGGAAATGTTAGTGTTAACTTATGATCTTTCTTTTTTCTCCAAAAGTCAGTAATTAAGTAGGCAGACTGAGGTAGAAATGTTGAAAAGTCAGTGTTTACCTTTTTAAGACATCTGATATAATGTTGTAGCAAGAATTTCTGGCATTTTGCCGAGTAATGAGTCTCCAAGTTCATTCTATTCGACAAGTGCTAATTCAATGTTCCCTAAGCTCTAATATGAATAGGGACTTCTTAAAAGAAAAAGTTCTTGTAGATCTCCTGACCCCAGTGTGTGGAGTGCTACACCAGCATTTATGGAGCTTATTTTTAGAGATTTACATTATAAGTTTAAACTGCCACAGTTGGGGGTGAAAAAAATTGTGACTAATTTATTATAAAACATTAAATGAAAATCTATAGGTACATAGAGATACTACTAATAATGCAGCACAGTGCTTAAAATATATATGTATATATCAGAGAGGAAGGGAGAGAGAGAGAAAGAGAGAAGAGAGAGAGAGAGAGAGAGAGAGAGAGAGAGAGAGAGAGAGAGCATCAATGATGAGAATCATTGATTGCCTGCCTTTTGCATACCCCTGCTGGGAATCAGGCCCGAAACCTGGCATGTGCCCTCACCAGGAATCAAACAATGACCTCCTGGTTCATAGGTCAATACTCAACCATTGAGCCACACCTACTGGGTAGAAATATTTTTAAGGTAGAATGCCAGCTAATAAATGGAGAAGGAATGAGAGAACGAGGAAATCACCATTTTCTAACCCCACAATGTAATAATTTATTCAGGCAAGGATCATTAATAGACCTTGAAAAATATCATCCCCTGGATAAATTACAAATGAGAAAACATAGCTTTACATTAGAGAGGTCAGGTGTCACCTGTCAATAGTGGATGGTCTGGCTTTAGGTGCTTCTTAAAGTAATGTTCTTGCCAAAGTGTTTCACTACCAGTAAGTTTAATCAAGCCTTTGACCCTAACTCTCAGGAAAGAAATATAGTAGATAGAGGAACATGGTAAGTGACACCACAGCAAAATATAATCAGATAAATACGAAATGTGAGCAGTTCTACCTGATCTCTTAAAAAAGACAATATTCTAAAAAAATAAATGAGGAACCCTCTGGACTTAAAGAGAATAAAAATCATAACTGCTCCATGTAATGCATGAATCTGAATTTGATCCTTGTTTGGAAATAAACCAGCTCTAAAAGATATTTTTAGGATTATTCGAGAAATTTGAATATGAATTGGATATTAGAGACGATGTTAGGAAATTATTGTTAATTTCCTGGGCTATGATTAAAGTATTTTGATTTTGAGGGAGAATATTCTTAATTGTAGGAGACACAAGCTGAGGTATTTATAGCTGAAATAGCATAATATTTTTATTTTCATTTGGTGCCATTTATACACACAAACACAGATAATGCAGATATGGCAAAAATATTGTTTAATTTAGATCATGGGTATCCAAGTATTCATTATACTATTATTATAACTTTTCTGAGTGTTTGAAAAAAATGTTTAAATCTCAGAACAAAATAAAGGAAAACATGGGGATGATTTTTTCAAAGAAGATGATGCATAGCTCTATCCCAGTTATTCTGAAAACAAAAGAACCCTATGTTAAAAATATTTGATTATTTCAAGTTGACCTCATTCTTTTAAAATTTTAATTTTGTTTGTGTTTTAAAGTGCATATAATATATTAATATCGTGGTGCATGTAAAAACTTTGTGCCAAGTATTTACATAAATACTTGATATGGGGAAATACACATGCTCAACATTTTCTTGCTCCTGCAGTGTACAATAAAAATTATTTGGAGACCACTTCCATGCCCACCATGTCTCATGTTTCCAGGTCAACTTTTGAACTGCTACCAAGGCAGGTAGAATAACCAACCAAGCTACAGGTTTGTAGAGCAGAGAGAATTCACTCATACAAGAATACAAGAACCTAGGTGGGGACAGCCCTCTCCCCCTGACTCGGGGGGCTGTCTGGTCACACCTTTCCTTGTGTCTTGGGTGGTTGTGACATACAGACTCTTTCTTCTCTGACATGAACCCCAGAGCCCAAGTGCCTGGACTACTGAGAATGGTGTTCTGTTTCTGGTCCAGGAAAGAAATTAGGATATTGGAGGGGGCAGGGGGAAAGAAGAGAGCAGGGGATTGCCTAGGAGTCAGGTGTCATTCCTTTCCTAAAATACCCTCAACAGACTTCCATAGCCAACAGTAGCCTTTCCCAAATGGAATACTGATTCTGTAGGTGTTTATAGGTGAGACTCAAAAAGGAATACAATGATGAAGTTCCTGAAAAGCAAATTTGCACCATGAATCTTCAAAATGGGGTTTATAGTATTTACTGTTTCTAAAACTTGTAAAACATGATTTTTTTCTAGAAATTCTGTAAAGTTCATTCACTCCTTCATTCAGCAAATATAGTTTAGTAGCTATAACTGTGGCAGACATTGTTCTTGTTGTGGTAGATGCAGAAATGAATAAGACGATATTTTTTCCCAAATGGAGCTTATCATATAATATAATAGGCTAATATGCAAATAGACCAAATGGCGGAACAACTGGAACAACAGAACAACGGAACATCCGAACAGTCGCTATGACATGCGCTGACCACCAGGGGCATGTGCAGAACATGGCGGGCATTGGCCACAGTGGGATGGTGGAGCAGGTGAGTGGGGGCACCAGACCAAGGTGGGGCGCCAGTTGCTGTCATAGGGGTGAGCCTCTGGTGGTTATTGAAAATTCTTTTCTCCTGTGTGCCACGGTCCCGCCCGGCACTCACACCTGCTGCCTGCGCCAGCCCTGCTTGCACCTGCTGCCGGCACCAGAGCCGCCACTCACACCCACTGTCAGCTTGCACCCACTGCCAGTGCCCAGCACCAGTCCCGATCACTTGGCGCCATCAGTGCATGCGAGCGGCAGCTGCTGGCCTGATCGCCCCTGAGGGCTTCTCCACCTCCCCCTGCTCCTGAGGGGCGACTGGGGCAGCAGCTGCTGCTTGCACCCACTGATGGTGTCAGCCCCAATCTCTCCATGCCGTCGTCAGCAGGTGTGAGTGGCAGCAGCAGGAGTGGGGCTGCCAGCAAACGGAACTGGGGCCGTGGAGAGAGGGGACAGACAGGGTTGCAGAGGATGGGCTGAGACCTGCCCCTGTGCCTATCCCAGCCTCATGGCCCACAGTTCCTTTCAAGGTTCACGAATTTGTGCACTGGGCCCCTAGTATTGAGATAACAGCAAATAAGCCAAGAAAACAGTGTAGTAAGTGCTATAAAAATAAAGCAGGGGAAAGAGAGTGGGGGAGGGGGCTTTGGGGGGTGTTAAAGCTGGTGGCTATTTTAGAAAATGTCCCTGAAGAGTGGTATTTGAGAAGAGAGCAGAGTGAAGCAAGGCAATGGCCATGTGATGATCTGGGGGAAGTGCATTCTCAACAGAGGTACAAAGGCCACAGGGCAGGAAGGAGCTTGGGGAGTTCCAGAAACATCAAGCAAGCATTGCCTTAGCTAGAATGAGCAAGGTAGAGAGGAGACAGGAGGCATGAGAGACCCCTCACTTTGGTAGAGGTAGGCAGGAGCCAGATCATGGGACTCTTCAGAGAAGAGTGAGCATTTGAGGGATTTTGTAGATAATAGACTGCGTTACAGTAGGTGAGCATTTGGGGTTGGGAAGGAGTGAGAAATCGAGTCAGATTTGTATACATGCTGAACACACAGAGGTAAGTTAGTAGGTGAGAAATGAATGACCTGGCGGCTTGAAGTTGACTGAGGCAAACAGGAGTGAGAGGCATGATGGGATAAATCTCATAGAAAATAATAATCTCCACTTGCAGCTGCTGATTGGGCAGCTCAGGCTGTGGTGTCTTGGAGGAGGGGAGGAGAAAGTGTTCGCAGGGGCATTCAGAGCTCTTTGGAGATCCTTTATTTCTACCTGAGGGCCTGTCCCAGCAGGGAAAAGGCTGTCTCCCTAGGTGTGCCATGTGAGTCTAGTTTCCAAGTGTAGGGACTGTGTTCTCTTTTTCTCACATGATACTTAGCCCCGTGCTGTATGGTTAATCCTCCTCAGTAAATGTTTGCTTCAGTGAAATGCATTTAGACCTTGTGACTTTGAGAAAATGAATACTGGAGAAGAATAAGTGACTTACACTATAACCAGTAAATCTAAGTTCATGTCACCTGAGAGAAAGATAAATCTAGAACACAAGAATTCTTATAAATATCTCTATCATAATCATTAATAACACCCACATTAGTAAAAGTTAAAACACTTCAGATAAAAATAACAGACCTCTGTTCATATTAATTAAATGTATTCTTACATATGTGCTGATATGTATATAAGAGATATTAAACTTAAGAATAAGACCTTCTTTGGTGTTAGGTGTGAATGCCTTTGTATTCATTTTTTAAATTATGATATTTCTATATAATTCACTCTAACTCGAAAAAGTAATTTCTTTCCTGTGGCCTTCGTTATGTTAAAAAAAATTTTAAACTTTTCAAAATGGGATTAATCATGCCCTTTAAGTAGTTTCTCGAATTGATGACAGGTTAGCTAACATTCCTGAACTTTTCTACACAGCTCATTCACTCCCTGTCAGACAGTAAACTCAGAAAGCATTTCTTTCATCATGATGATTAGAGAATATGTATTGGATGAAAGTAACAAAAGTATCATTGTCATTTCATTTTATTGCTGGAAGAAGCTTTCAAATTTCTTGGGAAATAATGTGGGCTGTTGAAGAAATGTTGACTATAATTTGAGTCAATAATGGGTTGCTTCCTCTGTTATGACCCCAGGTGTAAAGGTCCATAAAAAATACAGAAGAACATTCATCAGTAGCTAGGCAATAACTTAATCTTTTTAAAAAATATATATTTTACTGATTTTTTTCCAGAGAGGAAGGGAGAGGGATAGAGAGTTAGAAACATCGATGAGAGAGAAACATCGATCAGCTGCCTCCTGCACACCTCCTACTGGGGATGTGCCAGCAACCAAGGTACATGCCTTTGACCGGAATCGAACCTGGGCCCCTTCAGTCCGCAGGCCGACGCTCTATCCACTGAGCCAAACTGGTTAGGGCAATAACTTAATCTTAAAGAAGTGTTGGGGTATAAAAGCAAAAAATATTGAAATTCTATAATATGCTTAAAATTTCTTTTTTTCTGAAAAATCAGAGAAAGACAGCAAAAGGCACAATATAAAATCTCTCACTGCCACCTATTCTAATTTACAATTGGTAAAGTAAAGATTCAAAGAGTTTAAGTGAGTTCTTCAAAGTTAGAGAGAAAAAATAGTAGTAGTGGTGGTTCTAAGGGAATGGCAGGTGATTTAGGCCCTTTCCTCATTCATTCTATGTCAATAGCTCAAAAACTCCTTTCCAACCTACCACGTCCCTCTACCTTTGAAGCTGCCCCTAATTAGTAGTGGGTTCACAGTTCATCTGATGCCTGGATCAGCTTTCTCACACCTAAACTTATAAACAAAAACAAGAAGTCCAAATTTGCCTCAAGCCTTGAATTATTTTTTTAAAATATAGACGCTCTATCCACTGAGCCGAACCGGTTACGGCATGCCTTGAATTATTTAAAATTTATCTTTATTGTTGAAAGTATTACAGATGTCTTCTTTGATTCCTCCCCCCCCCATTGAACCCCTCCACTGTGCATCCACCCCTCCCAGGCCCTTCACCAGACCTGTCCATGGACCATGCATATATAAACTTTTGTTGTTGCTTTCTCCTTTTTTTTTAAAAAAAATGAGATTGATTGCCATCTATTTCTCACTGTAGTTCTATAGATATATTATATGCTATAATTTATATTTTAAAATATGTTTAAAGGAA
>NW_006299593.1:3810693-3811304 GCF_000327345.1 Myotis davidii | reverse complement strand
GGAGCCTTTTTGACAGGTTTTTTTTTAAGTTGCAGTTGATTTTCACATCTTTCTTCACCTGCTCTTCTTCTGTCCCCTTATGTGATCTCTACTGCCCTCTATTGGGTGTACAGGGAGGTGTAGTAGCAAAGAGCCCTCAGACAAGGGTGAGATGGAAGTTTTCGCATCTGTAAAACTATCTTGCAGACGTGTTGAAAGGATGAGAGGAGATCCTGTATGTGATGTGCTCAGCAGATGCTTGACACACGCTGTGGTAGGCACTGGGCATATGTAACTGCTCTGAATTTCTTTATGTCCCTAGTAAGTCGTCTCTATGACCCTATTTCTCCTGCTGTGTGGGCTTTCCACCACAGCCTCTTTTCCAGAGGAAAGCATTGAAGAGATCACAGAGTGGGTGCTGAGGAGCAGGTCTTTGCTGAGATAACATCTAGAATATATAACGAGATCCTGTATGTGATGTGCTCAGCAGATGCTTGGCACACGCTGTGGTAGGCACTGGGCATAGGTAACTGCTCTGAATTTCTTCATGTCCCTAATAAGTCGTCTCTATGACGCTATTTCTCCTGCTGTGTGGGCTTTCCACCACAGCCTCCCACACAAACATACTCTCT
>NW_006299593.1:3778444-3791568 GCF_000327345.1 Myotis davidii | reverse complement strand
TTCACCAGACCTGTCCATGGACCATGCATATATCCATATAAGCTCTCCATCAATTTTTCCTCTCCAACTCTCTCCACCTTCCCTCTTGAATTTGCTTCAGGTCACTGCTATAGAATGTGGACCATCAATGACGGATGAATACAATTAACAGCCCTAATGGAAATCCATTGCCTTAGTGAACTTTACTAAGGTCTTGTTTGCTAGATTTGCAAGTTAAAAGTATGAGATAAATCAGTAAGGGAACAAAATGAATGCTAACCTGGCTCCATTCTTTTAGTGCTACAGTATTCCTGAAAGAGGAGTTCCTGATTAAAGATGCAAGGACCCTGTCGTGCTAATTTCAGCTGATATCCTGACTCGGAATGCCATCCTGCCCCGTCACATCGGACAGCTGGCTTAATAATTACATTTAGGCCATGTTTGCTTTTGTTGACCTTTACTGAGAAACGAATTTCCGAGCTCTGGACATGAATCGAGTGCTTTGATTTGGGGAAAACAATAGGTTTGCCTCATCCCCAGCAACACACAGATCTGATTACCTATGTTATTTCCACACTTTACTTCACGACTGACTTCTAAAGGATGCCTGGTAGTTGAAGCCACTCTGTAATCATTTCCCAGCCTTGGCTCTCTACACACAGGTCACCCTAAAAGAGGGAATGCTTGTTTCTGTCTGCATGGAGGCTCTTGCCGGCCACTTCTCTCCAGAGGCTCCAAAATCTATTTATTTTGACTCCCTAGATTTTCTTACGTTCTGTGAAGGTCTTTGTGTGAGCACCTATGAACAGTTTTTTTTTAAGTTGCAGTTGATTTTCACATCTTTCTTCACCTGCTCTTCTTCTGTCCCCTTATGTGATCTCTACTGCCCTCTATTGGGTGGTGTAGTAGCAAAGAGCCCTCAGACAAGGGTGAGATGGAAGTTTTCTCATCTGTAAAACTATCTTGCAGACGTGTTGAAAGGATGAGAGGAGATCCTGTATGTGATGTGCTCAGCAGATGCTTGGCACACGCTGTGGTAGGCACTGGGCATAGGTAACTGCTCTGAATTTCTTCATGTCCCTAATAAGTCGTCTCTATGACGCTATTTCTCCTGCTGTGTGGGCTTTCCACCACAGCCTCTTTTCCAGAGGAAAACATTGAAGACCTGTAAAGAGATCACAGAGTGGATGCTGAGATAACATCTAGAATATATAACATGAAGTTTTATTGATTGCTGAGTCTGCTTTCTTCTGTACAAGAAAGAGGTTTCTGGTTAAGTTTACTTTTATTTGCAGCTTAGAAAGAATTGTGTAGAAAAGAACGGTTTTACATTTATCAAAATTGTTAGTATCTAGGAGTAGTATGCACCTTTACCATTCACCTATTAATGTAACAAATTACAAAATAGATTTCTGATGTTGAACCATGCTTGTATTCGTAGAATAAATCCTGGTCATGATTATCCTGCTCTATCTGATTTTACTAATAGTTATTAAAGGTTTTAAAAAATCTTTGTTCATAAGGGTGATGGGCAAGTATTTGGGGATATTGCCACCTGCTCTGCAATAGTTCAAAGTTTATTAACTTTCAGAGTAAATTCGGGTTTGGTACCTTTTTGGTAGTACATTTTCATTTGTCTATATTTACTGATTGCTACCTCTTCTTGAGTCAATTTTTGAAAATGTCATAAAATGATCCATTTCATTAAATTCATAAACTTTTACTCTCGTATTTTAAAAATATCTTGTATATTTATATAACTTTTTGATTGCTAAAGTTAGCTTTTACCATTTTCCTGTTTATTTCCTTCAGAGAGTTCATGCCTTTGAAACTTTTCCTTGGTAATGGTAGGTGAAACTTATGGGTGATTTGAATTGTATGATTGTTAAATTGTCCCCTCCCCCAATTACTAACTGGTTAATTACTTTATTCTGTTTGCTTTAGGTGCCTCTCTGAATCACTGACCACTAAAAAGATAAGATGAAATAGGAAAAATGTTCTAATATCAAGACACTTGGATTCCCATTCTTGTTCCAGAACTTACAAGCTCTGTAGACAACATAAGCTTGCCATGAACTATCTACTCCTTTCACAGTGAGAATCGTTACAATGGGGGCCAGTGACCCCACACGGGGAAGGTAAGCCATAATGATCTTTGGTCCTCTTCTGGTTCAGGGAATACAAGCATAAAAAGCACTGTGATAGCCCTAGCCATTTTGGCTCAGTGGATAGAGTATCAGCCTGCAGACTGAAGGGTCCCGGGTTCAATTTTGGTCAAGGGCACATGCCCGGGTTGTGGGCTCGATCCCCAGTACAGGGCATACAGGAGCAAGCCAATTAATGATTCTCTGTCATCATTGATGTTTCTATCTCTCCATCCCTCTTCCTTCCTCTCTGAAATCAATTAAAATGTATTTAAAAAAATAAAAAACACTATGATGAATTGAACTATATTCCTCCCCCCCATTCATATGTAGAAGCCCTGGTACCCAGTACCTCAGAATGTGACCTTATTAGGAAATAAGGTCATTACAGATGTAACTAGTTAAGATGAAGTCATACTGGAGTAGAGTGGACTCCTAATCCAATATGACTGGTCTCCTTATAAAAGATTTCATGCTTTACTAAAAAATCAGGGCACAGACAAGAACACAGGAGAAGAACATGTGAGGATGGAAGAAAAAAATGGAGTAATGCTTCTACAAAGACTGTCAGCAAACCACCAGAAGTGGGGAGGGACATGAAAGAGATTCTTCTGCACATCTCTCAGCAAGAATCAACTCTAACTACACCTCGATCGTGGGCTTCCAGCCTCCAAAACTGTAATACAATACATTTCTGCTTTTTGTGCCACTTACTTGGGTACTTAGTTGTAAGAAGTTCTAGCAAACTAGTATGGGCACTAAGTTAGATGATCTCTCCAAATACGCCAGGATCTCATGATTCTAGAGACTTTGTAACCCATTTCAGGCTGTATTAGTCAGCCTTTGGTGCAATAAGGGTGCATTACTAACAACCCCAAAACTCGGTAGCTTAAATCACAAACATTTATGTTTCACTCGTGGGTCAATGGCTGGGGCTCTGGGCTAGGCTGGACTTGGTCCAACATGTGGGGAATCTGCTCTATGTTGTCATTTTGGAAGCAAGACTAAGGGAGCAGCCACTTCTAAGATAGGTTGTTCTCAGGTGGAAGGCAGGAGCTCGGAAGGTCAAGCAAAACCACAAGAGTGGTCATATAGAGTCTATTCATTCACATTCCATTGGCCAAAGTAAGTAAGTCATCTGACAAAGCCCAAGGTCATCAAGGAGGAAGGAGGCTAGTGCAGTTAGGAAAGTATACTCTACCTATAGCTGAGTGTAAACAAATAATTGCTAACGAATAATACAGTCTTCTGCCCAGACCGTATGGCTTAAAAAGAGCTTTTTGGAGGGCAAGATGTATGTATGCATTGAAGAAGTAATTGATCACATTTACAACAATAAAAACCTAGCAGAAGTTTTCTGAACAATCACATTGTTTTTGTGCAGTGTTAGAGAAGCTATTTCTTTTTTGTGAAATGCCCTCCCTACCTTGAAAGAAGAAATGCCCTCTTCTTTCAAGATCTGCATCGCCTGGCATGGGGCTTTGCATACAACAAGCAGTCGATAAATGTTTGTTAAATTTATTTTTCAATTTAACCTTTTCTTCTTGATGTGACTTCTTTAAAAAAAAAAAAGTAGCCTTTTGAAGAGAAGGCATTAAAAATTGACTGAATTGAATTGAGGACAGGAAAAAGAACTGCTCTTTGAATACAGCTGCTGCTGGAGCCCCAGGCAACCTAGTCCGATTCAAGGATTACAAACAAGGAAACAAAATGCTACCCTACTGAGGTGCTCTCATGTCTGTAAGACCCAGTAACTTAGCCCCGACTTAATTAAGTCTCCCTTTTTTATTCAATATACTTTTTTTGAGCTTAATTAATTCTCTCACTATTTTTATTTGGTATCTTTTCTAGAAATGACAAGAAAATCTTAACACATTGTATTCTCCTGCAAGTAGAACTTCCAGGGGCGAATCCCAGGCATGTGTATAATGAAAATGTTCCTCAGGTAATGCTGATGCACAACTCATTAAAAATCATCTTTGTAGCCCTGGCCAGTGTGCTCAGTGGTTAGAACATAATCCCGTGCACCGAAGGGTCTCAGATTCGATTCCGGTCAAGGGCACATACCTGGATTGTAGGTTCATTTCCCCACCCCCAATCTCCTACCCTGGCCCCAGTTTCCTGTATCTTGCCCTGTTTTCCAAAACAATGCTTTGTTTGCCCCATCAGAATGGAAGGGGCATGCATTTTAAGTTCTGGAAACATGAGTTTGAATCCCAGCTCTGCCATTACTGCCTGTGTGACTTTATTACTACAAGACTTTTTTCCAATATAAAGTAGAATGAATCATAGGGCCCACCTCAGAAAGTGGTTGTGAGGATTGAGGGAACAATGCATATACGCATGGTAGGTGCTCAGTGACCACTTGTCCCTTCTTTGGCCGGGCATGGCGTCTGCACCCAGAGGATGAATGGCTGGGTCGTGGGGGAAGGGCGCACTGTGGAGGCAGCTGGAGCCTCCCTTTGGGGGCCAGTCTCCTCCATTTCCAGAGATAACCTGAGCACCCCAGACAAAGCCAATAGGTAGACTGTGAATGCCCCTGGCTTATTTAGAACAATTTAATGGTAATTTTTGTTGTTTTTACATTCTGAAAAGTCTGTGTGAGACGGAATAAATAAAAGATAACAGGGTGTTTTTTAAATCCACTAACTACTTTTGTTGAAGCTTGTCCAGCTAATTACTCGAACTGTTGTCCTTTGAACTGTTAGTTTTGGGTTTTTCATAGATGTCCTTTATAAGGCTGAGGAAGTTCCCTCTATTCCTAGTGGGTTGAGTGTTTTTAAACATGAGAGAGTTAGATTTTGTCAAATTTTTTCTGCAACAATTGAGATGATCATATGGTTTTGCCATTTTTTGATTCATATGGTATATTAATTCCAGAGATAAATCCTACTGGGTCATGGTGTATAATCTTTTTATATGCTGCTGCATTTGGCTTGTGAGTATTTTGTTGAGGATTTTGCATCTGTATTCATAAGGGATACTGGTCTAGAGCTTTCTCGTGATGTCTTTGTCTGGCTTTTGTATCAGGGCAATATTAGCCTCCTAAAAGGAGTTAGGAAAGTTTTCACTCCTTTTCTATTTTTTTAAAAGAGTTTGAGAAGGATTGGTATTCATTCTTCTTTAAACATTTGATAGAAGTGAAGCTGTCTGGTCCTGGGCGTTTCTTTGCTGGAAGTACTTTTTTATGACTACATCAAGCTCTATCTTTGTTTCGATCTCTTCAGACTTTCTGTGTGTAGCTGAGCTCCGTGGCAGTCACTGCTTAAACGGTTTAACCCAGAGACTCTCAATAAAGTCCTCTCTTCTCTGCTCTTGCCTCTAATACCAGAAAGCGCTTCTCTCCTGTATTGGGTCCAAAGGGTCAGTTCTGGTTGCTTTCCTGGTCAGAGGTGTCACGGAGGCTGCTGCCTAGAACCTGGGGCTCCAGCACACTGCCACACTTTCTCTCACGACTCCTCGCCATCAGTCAAAAAGTGGAGGAGGAGTCTGGCCACACAACCGTCTTGTTTCTCTAAGACCAGGGCAGTTCACTTCCACCATAGGATCTTCCTTACAGCCTCTTCATTCCTCCTACCACACAACCCCAAATGTTCCTTCCTCCTGCAAGCCCAAGGCCTGTTCACTTCCTGCCTGGGCACGACTACGATGCAGAATAACTGCCTCGCTGTCTTGGACTCATGGGTCCCAAGAAACAATCTCCCCACGGAAAGTCATCTGAGCTTGGAACTCTACCAACGCTCTGATTGTTCAGTCTTCTATCTGGTTTCTTTAATACATATCTACACAGAAAGTATTTTACAAGCCATGTACACAATTGTGATGCTAAACTAATACTCTGGCACTGGGAGGGGGGTTATTTTAAACATTTGTGACTTTATAGTCTATTCTATCTGATGAAATTATACATTAACATATGTTAATATCACATTGAGAGATTATTTATAAGGTTATTTTAAGGCACTGTATTTAGGAAAATATCTATACCAAACTGCTAATAAGAAGATTAGAGATAAAGGTGAAAGAATTTTTGTTTTCTATACTTCATAAGGTTAAAAAAATAAACACGTTACTTTTGTGTTCACAGACACAAGTTAAAGACATTGAAAAAAATATACTTCATGTACTATGCCTAATTGAACACTATCTCTCTCTCTCTATATGCACTAGAGGCCTGATGCATGAAATTCGTGCAAGGGGCTTGGCCCTCACAGCCCTGGCTGCCTCAGCCAGCCCTTGCAGTTCCTCGCAGCCTCAGCCGACCCTCACAGCCCCAGCTTCATCCAGAAGGTTGTCTGGATGGCCGTCTGGAAGGATGTCTGGATGGTTGTTCTGCTGTTTGGTCTAATTAGCATATTAGCTCTTTATTATATAGGATATCTATATATCTGTATATCTATCCTTGTTCTTGAGACTAGTGTTGCAT
The DNA here is from genome assembly GCF_000327345.1 of Myotis davidii. Taxonomy (NCBI): domain Eukaryota; kingdom Metazoa; phylum Chordata; class Mammalia; order Chiroptera; family Vespertilionidae; genus Myotis; species Myotis davidii. The sequence goes on along the minus strand of NW_006299593.1, from coordinate 3,785,019 downwards.
ATGGTAAAGGGGAGACAGAGAGAGAGAGAGAGAGAGAGAGAGAGAGAGAGAGAGAGAGAACATGAGCTAGACACACCTGAGCATGGATGAGTGACATCATGCACAGGGAAAAAGCTGGTGAGGGAGTCAAGGAGTCAAAGAGATGGTGCTGCCACACAAAGTGGTCCAACAGAGAAATGCACTTCCCCTCTAACTGCATCTTGTTCAGGCCTGCTTTGTTCCCGTGGCCTTCCGGCTAATAGCACTGGCTTAGTCTCCCACATAGACACGCTCATCATTAAAGGAATCCCGCTTGAGGCTGGAGTTTTACAAAAACAACCCCTCCATTTCCCCTCCCCTGACTTAAAAGAAGCCTGGACTCTGTACTTTGCTAAGATGGATCTGGGCTCCTATCTTCACAGTTGGTGCCTTATCGATCAATAAACCTTCCCTTGATCAATAAACCTTCCCTTACTCCAAACTCTGACGGTTTGAATTTTGGCCTTTTGAAGAGTCAGGCGTTGGATTGGTAACAGTGGCATTTCTGTGTTGGCAGCTTCAACTCTTCTCGAACGCTTCTTACCAACAGATGGCTTCCATTCTACTTTACCCACTTTACCGGAAGCCCCAGCCCTTTGTCCTTCTCAATATTCTCACTTCTCTCTACCTCCTCCAGCTCTTGGGGTTAATTAACATTGAAAGTATTTTCATTAGGTCAGCAGTATCATTACAGTCTGGCTTTTGGCCAGTGATAAAAGTGCTTCTGGGCCTTTGCCATGTGTGTCACTTGTTTCCTACTATTCCTACTACTACTACTACTACTACTACTACTACTACTACTACACACACACACACACACACACACGCACGACTTAAAAATGGCTTGAATATAACTTATTCAATCAACCAGGTAAAAGATCAATTGCACATTTTTAAGTGTAATTTGAGTTCACCCTTCCTCTGTGCATTTCTCTGGGAGCACGGAACTCCGAGACTTTAATTGGAATGACATCATCTTCTTGGCCCTGTGCTCACGGCTATTCTCCTGGCTGCAGCTCCAGCAAATGTCAGGCAGACCTAAGATCAGGAGAGGGGGAATGATGGTGGGGAATTAACTGAATCAACCCGCATTTATTATAGAGCTGCTCTGGGATGAATGCAGTGAAGGTCGAGGAAGCAAAGAAAGCTCAAGATACTTCCAAAGCTAGACGGTTTATTTGAATTCTGAAATTAAGCTACTGATCTCATTTCAATTTTTACAATTTGTGATCTTGGCTAATTTGATAGGCAAAATGGTATCTCATTTGTTTTTAGATGACATTCTTTGATTACTGGTGAGGGTAAGCACTTTAAAATACATTTTTATTGTTACTTACATTTTTGTGTGTGAATTGCTTATTTGTGTATTTTGCCCATTATTCTTTTGAGGTACTACTTTTTTGTTATAATGAAATAGTACTTCATACTTTCTTGTCCTTTTGTTTGCAATATTTGTCATAAATATTGTTCCTGGTTTGACATTTGTCTTTTAGCTTTGTTTATGATTTTTTGCCTTTCAAATGTTTAAAACTTTAATGTAGAAAAATCTATCCATCTTCTCCTTTGGGATATTTTCTACTGATTTGGTTTTTTTTTCTTTGCTTAGTAAAGCCTTCAGTACTCTGAAATCAGATAAATTTTTATCAGTGTTTTCTTTCAGTTCTTACTTTTTTTGAATTTAACTCCTTAATCCTTCCATATTGAATTTTAGAATATAGTGTGAGATAAAGATCTAAATAAAGACTTTCCCAAATAGTTGAATCTCCTATTTATTGTTATTGATTATCCCATCCTTTTCTCATTTGTGAAATTTAAAGCATTATACAAGTAATATAAATTCAATTTTTAAAAATCAGAAAATACAAATAATTGAAATGAAGGGAAAAGTATATTTTCTCTCCATTCTGAGTTGAGTGTTAGCAATTTGCTTTGTTTCATCATTTCTTCTACTAGATGAATGTAGATATTTCTCTCCAAAGGGGATCATACTACAATATGGTGTTGTAACCTGATGTTTTTCCATTCAGTAATACACCATGACTATCTTTCCATGTCAATCAACATACTTTTAAAGCACTGTAGCCTAATTAAATATACCGTACCTCCAGAAAAGTGCACATTTTGCAAGTGTACAGCTGGAGGAATTTTTGACAACTGAACGCATGCGTGCAACTAGCTACCAGATCAAGTAAAAGAAATTACTATTCCCCCAGAAGCCCTACAAATGGCTCTTTCCAGTCATCTCCCTTCACATTGTTCTATCCCGATTCATTTCACAGCCCCGTTTCTGACATGCTTGTTATGGGTTAGATGGTGTCCTCCCAAAAGTTATGTTGAAATCTAATCCCCCAGTACCTTTCAAAGTTACCTTATTTAGAAATAGAGTCTTTGTGGTTGTAATAAAGTTAAGATAGAGTCGTGAGGATGGGTTCTAATCCATTATGACTAGAGGAAAATGTCATATGAAGACAGAAACACATGAAGGGAACACTTGTGATAAGAGAGGCAGAGTGATAGAGCTGCAAGCTGAAGAACAGCCCAGACTGACGGCCTTTGAGAAGCTAGGAAGAAGCAAGGAAGGATTCTACCCAGAGACCCCAAGGTAACATGGTTCTGCTTACACCTTGATTTCACTTTAGCCTCCAGAACGATGAAAGAATAATTTTCTGTTGTTTTATGACACCTGGATTGCAATACTTTGTTATAGCAGCCCTAGGAAACTTACAGATACCTAACCCAATTTCCATGGATTTGGGGTTTTTTGAATGTTTTATTATTTTTTATAGTGTTATGAATATTCTTTTAATTTTTTTTTCTTTGAAGAAACCATAAAAGTGAACTATCTGTATCAAAGAATATTAATGGGGGATATTAGTAAGATAATGGCTATGAATCACCAAATCACTATCCCTGAGTGTTGTACTTGATGATCTAGGTGATATAAGCTGCTTTTTAAAAAAGCTTTTTTCCTGTCCCTGCCAGTTTCACCAGGATTCCCTAGCCCCACATGAAGATATAACTGACTCCTGCCATCATTTGCATAAAACAAAAAGTTCAGCCCCTCATCTCTGGGAGTCCTTGGGGGTTCAAGTTCAAGTTATCATTCAAATTCTTGAATAATCCTCTCACATTTCTCCCTCCTACCCAGCTCCTGAGCACATCCCTTCATAAGGACTTTAGGGGCCCGGCTGTGTTGCTTCCCCTAAGAGTGCCCTTTGGAAAAGACCCACCTCAGGGTTTCAGAAGCTGAGCCTGCAAGGGGCCAGGGCACTGTGGCATTCCGTGTGACCTCGCTACATCAGAGCCAAACAAGGGAGACCCTTCTTCCCCATTCTGTAGTAGGAGCCCCCAAACAGCACTACTGGTGTCCTCCTGTCTCCCAGAGACTTTGTGTCTGTAGCCCTGTTACTTTGGGCTTAATCAGGAAGACTAGGATCTGAGATAGATATCATGTGTCAGCTCCATTCCTGTCCTCACCTGTCCCACCACTGACCCCATGTAAAATATTCCTGAGTTATCAGACTTCATGCCAAGAGAGCGGGCCCACTTTATTCTCAAACTCATTTTTTTCTTGAACTTTCATATTTTTATATTAATAGGTCAAATTTCCTCTTATTACTCTGTTGAAAAAAATTCTTGTATGCTACTACCTGTTTATTCTTTTTTAAAAAATATATTTTTGTATTGGGTCTGAGGAATGTTTATTTTTCCTGATAAACATAGGATTAGTTTTGCCAATTACTAAGAATTTTTTAAGGATGGCATTAAACCAGTGAAATTCATGAATGATTGCCATCTTTGAAGGGTACGGGCTTCCGTCGGGAAGGAGGGCATGTCCCTGGACCTATCTGAATCTTCCTTCACGTGTCCTCCAAGGGGCTGTGAGGAGGTGGAGGGGGCTGGCAGAGAGCAGTCTGAGGACCTGCTGAGTGGGCTGTGGGAAGCTGGGCGAGCATTGCTGGCTCGGATGCTGGAGAGGTAATTGGAAAAGGATGAGTACTGTGCCAGCTCTGGGTATCTTCCAGGAATCCTTGATTTTGTTCATGGCACTGGGTGAGAGCATGTGCCAAGAGAACAAATCTGACGAAAGCAAAACCTAACCTGATTGAATACATTTGCCAGACAGGAGGAATGGTGGCTGCACCCTGGAGTCAAGGAGAGTGGAATTTGAGAACAGGTAGCAATCCGTATTGTGGGCGTGGCCGGCCAGAGATGGAGGCCTGGGCTGAAAGTCAGGAGACTTGGATTCTAGTCTGGGCTCAGAAATCACTTCTCTCCATTTCCTTGGACTAGGGTCCTTCCCTCTGGAGCAGTGGTTTTCAACCTTCCTAATGCCGCAACCCCTTAATACAGTTCCTCATGTTGTGGTGACCCCCAATTTCATTGTTACACATTGAACATAATTAAAGCATAGTGATTAATCACAAAAACAATATGTAATTATATATGTGTTTTCCGATGGTCTTAGGCGACCCTTGTGAAAGGGTTGTCCGACACCCAAAGGGATCGCGGCCCACAGGTTGAGAACCGCTGCTCTGGAGCATCTGTTTGCTCCTTTCTCAACACGAGCGCTCACTGAATGAACTTGGAGGCCTTCTTGAGCTGAGTTTCTATGTGGTACACACTGGAGCATCACAGGAGTTACATGGCAGAAAGAAGGACATAATTAAAGAATAAAATGATAAAAACATGAGAGTTCAAAGGGCCTTTGGGATGATTCCTGCAGTGGAATAGGAAAGAAAAATAGCCACAGTAGTCCCAGGGCTTTGTTTAGGGGACAACTCCAAAGAAAGTGATTTCCAAAGGAGTTCCTTGACCTCGTTTGATGAAGGCTCCTGGGATGGCGAGTTTTCCTACATATTGTGGCTTCCTCCTGGCAGCAGACTCTAGTCACAGACACACATTTCTAGGCTCTTAGTGTCCGTGGGGCCACAAGTTTTAAAAAAATTACATCATTGGAGTTACTGATTTTGTATATTCTCTTCTTTTTTTTTTTTTTTAACTTGTTTATTCCCAGAGTTTGCTCTAATCCAAGGTCGTCCTCTGACACGGAAACCACTATGCAAACAGGGCCCTGCTGGCTGTTTGTCTCTCAGATGGAAGGGATCTCTTGAAGCTTTTGGCAGAAAATGACATGCAGGGACCACACCCTTCAAACTATTGCTCCATAGGACCTGCAATGCATACAACTTGCCAAACTATATCTACGTCCATTTATTCCGTTTTCCGAATGCTGATCCTTGGCCAATGCCTTATCCCAACTATTTCCTCTTGACTTTAACTCCAGAAATCATCCAAGGCCTCCCTACTCCGAAGGTAAAAACCTTCATTGTGGCTAACCTTCTTTGTTACTCTCAAGTACCTTTCTTTGCCAGGTCTTTGAAGGGGGAGAAGGAAAATTCTAAGGTCTGCATACATGGTAGCCAGCCTCCAAGATGGCCTCCAAAGCAGTCCCTAAGGATCCCCAAGTTTCATCCGTAGGTCAGAATTTTATAGCATATGTCAGAATTTTCTTTTTCGAGGCCGAATAATATTCCATTGCGTGTATACACTACATTTTGTTTATCCATTTATCTGTCGATGGACATTCAAGTTGCTTCCATCTTTGGCTATTGTAAATAATGCTGCTATGAACATGAGTGTGCAAGTATCTCTTTTAAGACCCTGCTTACAATTATTTTGGGTGTATATCCAGAAGTGAAATTTCTGGATCATCTGGTAATCCTATTTTTAACTTTTTGAGGAAGTGCCGTATTGCTTTTCACAGTGGCTGTATCATTTTACGTTCCCACCAACAGTGCACGGGGCTTCAATTTCTCCACATTATCATCAACAAAAGGAACTTCATTTCTTTTTTCTTTGAGGACGAGAAGTATTGTAATGCATGTATATGCCACATTTAAAAAATTCCATTCATCCGTCGATGGACATTTGGGTTCTTTCCATCTTTTGCTATTTTGAATAATGCTGCCATGAACATTGGTGTACAAGTATCTCAGTCCCTGCGTTCAATGTTTTTGGAAGTGGACCTGCTGGAGCATAGAGTCGTTCTGTATTTAACTTCTTGAGAAACCTACAGACTTCTGAGAAATCAGGGACGGTGCTCTGTGAGTTAGCTCTGGTCATCCTAAGCTTCTTCTGCCCAGACATCTCCGGTGGGTGGGACCCCCCTGCCCCCCTCCGGTTTCCAGCATCCACACTGCCCACCTCCCCCACTTGGTTGCTTCGGGAAAAGCTCTTCTCTCAGCCTTTCTTACACAGTATCCGAGCGGCTCCACTGATGCTGATCCCAGTGTCCAGTTGGGCTCCCCCAAGCGAGGGAGGTTCGGGTGGGTCCCAGCGTGTCCTGCGCGGGCGGTGCTATGGGCAGGGGCGGAGGCTCCTCCCGGCGCTTTGAAGCCTCACCAGCGAAGCGGGCCGTGTCCACCCACTCTGGCGGACGCGCGGGGCTGACCAGGTGAGACAGCCCAGAAGACCCGGGCCCCGGGGCGGGCACAGCCCTGCCCGATGGGCAGCTCCGGCGCCGAGTCCCCACTGAGCCCTGCTCCCAGCGCGGG
>NW_006299593.1:3770386-3778115 GCF_000327345.1 Myotis davidii | reverse complement strand
GCTTTTCAGGAGACTGGCAGTGGAGCTCAGTTCTCCAGGGGAGCCGGGCACCCGCTCCTGCCCTTTGGTGTCGCCTCCGAAGCGCCGAGGACAAAGCTGAGAGCAGGCGAGGGCTGATCAGCAGGGGCTGCAAAGTGGCTTCCGGGTTTGGCGGAGGAAGGGTCTGGCCAGGGGGCGGGCGCTAACCGGCAGGGTCCCCAGAGGACACTGATGGGAATAGGGTTCTTCTGGGAGAGGTGAGAATTAAGGATTAAAGATCGCTGGACAGTTTCTCCCCAGATCCTAAAATCTAGCACCCTGCCCCACAAGAAGTTTTAAAAACCTGCCTTTGAGCCTTCTGGCGGACATGCTTTTGGGTACCCTACCCTCGGAGGTGGCACGCCTCCAAGACACAGGGTCTGCAAGGGGCATGGAGCATCCCACCTGGATTGCAGCTGTACTTGTCTGGGGTACTTGTCTGGGCTACGAGCCTGGTCCCTGGGACCTTTCAGCTCCTCACACCCGACAGGGGCAGAGGGCAAGGCCTGAGGGACAGAACTGAAGGCTCAGAGGAAGGGAAAAAAAAAAAAAACCCTGAGAAACGTGGGGGGGGGGGGGTGGAGGCAAGGAACTGGGGAGAGAGGCAAGAATGGGGCTAAACTTAATTGGGGATACAGAGGAACTTTAACCCTGGTCCCCCCAAAGACAAGCTCAGATGTCTCATCTTTGAGAAACTGGGCAGCAGGCTTTCCTGGGGTCTGAGGGGTCTCCCTTTTCCAGGAACCTCAGGTTTTCCATATCTCCTCTCTCTGGCTTTCCTGACATTTCCAGGGCTCCCCAGGCTCCAGCCCTACCTTTACACCCCAGCAACCTGGTCTGTTTTCAAGCCTGTGAAGGACTGGGACTAGGGGAGAGGACAGGGGACAGAGGGACTTCATGTTGTTCTCTGTCCCCAGCAGCGCAGAGGACAGCCCCTCCCCTCTCCCCTCTCCCTCTCCCTCTCCCATCTCAGCCCTGTTACATGGTGTGATGGAGTCATCCAGTTAGGATTCCCCTCCTCTTCTTTGCAGCTGACTGGGAGGCCTGAGCATTCGATAGTCATTCCTTGCAGTTCTAGGGTGTACAGTTCTAGGGTGTAACACCCTCCGTCTCCAAGGACCTCCAGGCTTTACAGACATTATTGATCTGCCTGGAGGATGCTGAGACTCTGAGTGTTTAAGCTATTTGCCTCAGGACACACACCAGCCACGGAAAGCATTTTGCTCCAGAGCCCCTTTCCTAAGCCATGGAGCGCTTAGGCTGTGACTTTTACCCTGTGGCCTCTGCCTGGGGTTGAGCCTTGATAAAGACTGTGGGTGGCTTGTAGGGTCACCACAGACTTGTATGTTGGGACAGCAAGCCCATTGAGGGGTAGGGAGGGTGGCTGCAAGGAGGCTCTGTAATTTTAGAGCAGTGTTTTGCCAGAAGAAAGAGACCAACTCCTGGAGAGCAGACAGGGTTGTCTCAGAGCCCTCCCTCTTCGATTGCATTCAGAATCACGTCTTTTAAGCGACGGAATGAGACAATTCCACAAGGACAAAGTGCAGCTGTCAGGACAGGAAATGGAGTTTGGAGCAGGTTATTTTCCTTCTCTTCAGCCTCCCAACTTTGGTCCCTGAGAAAAAGTGTGACATTTCAGAGTCTTCAGTGGAAGGGAAATAAACAGGCAGTGCTGATGGTCTCTACAGCAATCCAGTCGTCCCTGAATGAATGGGTATGTGGTTGATAAGTTTCTTTTCTCTCACTGTTTTATTTTTTTATTTCTACTCTATCACCCAATGTTCACTCTGAGCAGGTGGCTAATGGATCTGCTTAGGTTACAGGATGGTTTTCAATTTGGCTGGATTCACTCAGCTGTATAGCCAACTATTTTTTTTATGTCTTTTAAAGGCTTAGGATGGAGCTGAACCCCAAAGATGCTGGCAGGGACACTCTGACTCATTAAGACAGACTGAGTGTCAGCAGAGAGAGAAGACATCGGCTTCTGAGGCCTCATCCCAGAGGAATTCCCAGCTGTGTTGCTCAAGGCATCACCTGGCCAAATGGAGATCACCCTGGGAGTCATGGAGGAGAATGCCACCAACATCTCCACTGGCTTCCTTTCCGTGCTTGACCCCCACGGAGCCCAGGCTGCTGCCTTCCCATTTAACTTCAGCTATGGTGACTATGATATGCCCTTGGATGAAGATGAGGATGTAACCAATTCTCTGACTTTTTTTGCTGCCAAGATTGTCATTGGCATGGCCCTGGTGGGCATCATGCTGGTCTGTGGCATTGGCAACTTCATCTTCATTGCTGCCCTGGCCCGCTACAAAAAGCTTCGCAACCTCACCAACCTACTCATTGCCAACCTGGCCATCTCTGATTTCCTGGTGGCCATTGTCTGCTGCCCCTTTGAGATGGACTACTACGTGGTGCGCCAGCTCTCCTGGGAGCATGGCCACATCCTGTGCGCCTCTGTCAACTACCTGCGTACTGTCTCTCTCTACGTCTCCACCAATGCTTTGCTGGCTATCGCCATCGACAGGTGAGTAAGGGGACGGTGGGGACAACGAAGGAAGGGGCATTGGAATTGTTAGTCGCAATTATACTTAATGAGAGATATCTGTATTCACCATAGATGTGGATATATAAGGGCTCAAAAGTTAGCCCCATGGCTTCTTGGCCTTTTTGCTAAGATCAAGTGTAGCTCATTGACTGACAGTGAGAAGGGTTCTAGATTTCCAGCTTTGGGCAGGCCGGAGGTAGCAGAGCCCCGATGAGTTGGGCAGTGGGAAGGCTTTGGATCCCTCTGCTATGGTTATGCTCCCAGATGTTGTATCTGTTCAAGGTCTAGAGAGAGAGACAGGTAGTAGGTGTGGAGGAACAAGATTAAACGCTAGGCAGGTAACTCTAGAGTCAACTTGGAAATCTTGATGGAGGTTGGACTCTAATTACAAAACACCTTGTTAGAGTGTAGAGACAGTTACCTTGAGGGTTGAATCAGGCCTCCGTGTACTTGAATCTGAACAGCCCGTCTCTCTCCCTTAACCCAGAAAGCCTGAAGCACACATGTTCTCCCTGTTCCATGGCCTCGGGGCTCTGGTGGAGTTCAGCCTGTCTCTCATAGTCAGAACAATGTTCCGGGAGGCAGCACAGCAAATAGAGCCTGTTTTCTGGAGCCATAGACAGGACAAGCAGGGATACAGTGACCTGGAAAGAGACCACCCCTGAGAAAAGGGGGTTAAAAGGGAACCAGGCTTTAAAGCCACTGAAGGGTGGAGCCTTGAGAAGGATGATGTCAGGGAGTTAGAAGTTTAAATAGCCCTTAGTCTACACCCATAGAAGGTGCTTAGAGGGTCATCCCTGCAGAGGGCTACTTCTTCTTGGCCAAGGTCTTCCACATGAGTCACAGAGCCCCACAGTATATTGTCCATCCAGAGATGGACCCTGAGTGGACCTACAGAAGGAACTGGGTATCTGCCCCTTAAGCCCTCTTCATAGCTGTCGAAGAAAGCTCCAGGGACCTTATCTTTGACCTTTTCTACAAGTAGAAGCTACCACCACCTCTCTTAGTACATCAACAGGACAAAGCATACAGGGTCATTTCCTGAAGTTTCATTCTAGCTAGACATCTTTTCACAAGGGGTGTTCTCAGCCACTAACAGCAGTGTGTGTGTGTGGGGGGGTGACCTGCTGTCTGGGTGAAATCCATTTCACCATGTGGGGGTCCACTTGTCGAAAGGTGTAACACTGTAGTGGTGAGTGGCTTCAAGGACAAATTCATTGGAATTGGGTTATTTTGAACATATAAGAGGAGAGATCTATGTTGATCTACTGAACTCCTACAAGTCCTTATCCTACTTTCATACTAAACTCTGCTTGTCTGAAATACTGCAGGCATTTCTCTGGCCATGTGAGTTTATATAATGCAATTTAAATACAGTAAGAAAGATTAATTGGGGAACCTGCACAGCATCATAGAGACTGCTGTTGTTCAGAATGGAGTTGTGAGTGAAAACTTGCACCCACACATTGGAGGAAAGCATTGTTGCCTGCACAGGGCCATCCAACGGCCTTGGCCAACTAACTAGCTGTGCCAGTACATTAAGTTCTTTTATTGATGTTTGTAATCTTTGCTTCAAATCATTTTTATTTTCATGTGTCTTTACTATCTAATTTCAATTTAGTCGAGGACTTCATTGATTATTGTCTGGTCTCGTGTTGTTCAGGATTTGATCAGATTTTCAGGTTTGATTTGTTTAGTTTTGGACAACTAATTTTTATCCTGATATAACAATATAACTACGGTTATAAAACTACATTTTAAAAATGAAATTTCTATAGGACAATAATGTTAGCAGTTATTCTGCCTAGGTTTAAATTCCTGTGGTACCATCTATTAGCCTTATATTAATTATTTGGCCTTACTCTTCCTCAGTTTTCTCATGTATAAAATAGGAATAATAAGAAAACCTAATGTATTGGGTTGCCTTGAGGATTAAATTATATAATATATGTAATTGTTTGAACAATGTTTAAAACAGAATACCCACCAAGTAAACAGTGGATATTATAGTTCTTGAATTAACCCTTAAAGGAATAACAACAAAAACACACAGAGATAAATGAATGAATATTTCTGATTGGTTAACCTCTTTGTTTTCACTGAAGTGATTGTTTTAATGATGTGATTTAAAAGATAATAATACAAGGTTTCTAAGAAACACTGCTATCAAGATATAGCAGAACAGAACGGTTACTCTTCTACCGGCCTGGACTTCTTTGTTTCTGTTATTGGTTCCTTGGTTTTCCAGGCATCTAAACTAGCAGGTCTCCTCCGTCCTGGCCACTCTCTCCCTTTCTCCAGCATTCATTTCATTTCCAAGTTCCGCCAATACTGACCCGCCCTCCCACCTATTCACTCAGGGCTGGACAATCATAGTCTCCTCTTGGCCCTCCATGTCTCTTGGCTCTGCTCTCTGCCAATCTACTCCCCTCATAATCCTCCCTAAACATTCATTCATTCATTCATTCATTCATTCAAACAATGCATTTTTGTAGAACGACTGCATGTGACAGATACTATTCTAAGCATTGGGGATATGGTGAATAAGAAAAAAAATTCTTTGCCCTCATGGAACTTACTTACATCCATGGGATGGAGAGAATTAGCAGTTAGGCACACAAACAAGAAAGGCATTTTTAGAGCATGAGAAATACTCTGAACAAAAACAAACAAACACTAAAACATTGAGAGTGACTGAGGGTGGGAGACACCAGGTGTAGAGTCAGGAAAAGTGTGTCTGAGAAGACTTTTGAACCTACCTCTGAAAGATGGCGGAGGAAAAAAAAAAGCCAGCCTTGTGAAGACTGATAAAAAAGCATCCCAGATAAAGGGAATAATCAGTGCAAAGGCCCTGAACAGGAACAAGCCTGATGGGTTCTAAGAACAAAGAGAAGGCCCCTGTGGCCTGAGGGAATAAAGCGAGACTGCAGCCAAATTAATCTTCTGTCTTGTATGTCTCCCATCTCTGGCTCTAAAGACCTCAAAGAACTCATTGTCTACAACCTATGCCTCAAACTCCTTCGCCTGCTCTTGAAACCTTCCATTATTGAGCCCAAGGCTGTCTCCCAGTCTCATGCTGGGTAAACACACTTATGTCCTTTTTTCCAAATAAGGTTACAGTATTTTTGAAGGGTTGCCGCCATGGTTGACTACATTTCTATTTGCTTGGTGCCAGGAACTATTGAGAGTGAAGTTTCACTAAAATCCCAGATGCCCATAATTCACAGACAGCAAAAGCTTATAAAAGAAGTAAGACATGGTCCCTGCTCTCTGGAGCTCACCACCTAAAGTGGGAGAGGTGGGTGGGGAGTGAGGTGACACTTCTGAAACAGTTAAAGGATAAAGAATAAATTTTAAAAGAAATTTACAGAGATCATCGTGTATCTGAGGAGTTAAAGGAGGTTTCATGGAAGAGGGGGACTTTTTAACTGGCTTTTAACAAATGGTGATCCACAAAGTAGAGGAGAGGTTTTCCAAGAGGAACAGTGTTTACAACAGCCTAGAAGTGGGAAGGCTTGAGGCATGAGCTTTCTTGCAGAGGATGTAGGGCAGAGGCAAGGAACGTTTGGAAAGTCAAGGATAAGGTCCTATTCCAGAATATCTCAAAATCTAGACACACGGAGTCAGATCTGATGGCAGCAGGAAACTGAAAAAGGTCATCAGAGGACCCTGGCACTCCAGATCTTGGTTTCTTTGATGTGGAGACACCTGTACTGTCCTGGAGGTGTATCCTTCAGATCCCAGAGCATGAGGGGCATTGTGGGACCCTTCCTTCTTTTACCCCAAATCCAGGGGAAACTGACCAGTCTGCCTGCCATTGTCAGCTCTCCTCTTCTGTCTGAATGAGGCCTGCTAAGGCATGAGTAATCATTCTCAGTCCCAGGTCCTACAAATGCTACCCGGTGAGATTATTGGTCAGAGCTGGCTGGCCCAAGGAGTAAGTCATCCAATCCCTGCCCATCCTATGACTGGCCTAGTAACTACTGCAACCTTCGCTTCCATGGTTTGATCTGGGGCTGGGTCCTGGGGACAGAGAGGGAGCCCAATGCTCTTTGTTTAATCACCCAGCCCACTATCACCAGACAGTTACTGCCTGGACATTTCTTTGTCTATCAGCCTTCATTCCTTGTTGGTGCAAAGTGGATCTGGACCTGAGCCAACTGTAGTGGTAGACACACAGGGCAAGCCAAGGGCATACTCAGAAGCTGCCAATTGCCTGACTCCTTGGAACATCAATAAGTAGAAACCAATTGTGATGGAGAGAAAAGAGAAGGAATATTTGATGTCAAAAGGGTAGGACGAAGGGATATTGCTTGCTTTGGTTGAAAAGGGTGGGGACAAATGGCGTATTTGAGAACTCACTGCATTTGGAGCAAGAGATGGATGGGTCTGCATCATGGCCCTATCAATTTCTAGCTGTGTGGCTTTTGGCAGGTTATTTAGCCTCTCCAAATCTTAGTCTGCTTATCTGTAAAGTGGGTATTTTTGCTCTTTTATCTATTCTAATGAGAGGGTGGATTTGAAAATGTTCTATAAATTGTAAACTGCTTTACAAACATAAGCAGTTCTGAGTTTTGATCCTAGCATACCCAAGACTGATGACAATCCTTAAAGCAGTTTCTGCAATTTGCATATTGGTAAATGTATTTGGACGGCCTCTTGCTCAATTCCTGGACCTAAAACTGTGGATAGAGTTAAGGTGATGTCAGAGAAAGCCAGGATGAAAAAAACTATCAGATGGGTTGTCACAGATTACCCGAAGGTTAGTTTTAATATGAAAATAAGTAGAATCAGTAAAATATCCTATCTAATAAAAGACAAAAAGGGTAATTGACCATACCTCCGATACGTTTCCCATTGGCTAATCAGCGAGATATGCAAATTAACTGCCAACAAAGATGGCGGCCGGCAGCCACGCAGCTGAAGCGAGCAGGAGGTTTGCTTGCTCCAGTGATGGAGGAAGCCAATGTTCCCCGCCTGCTGAGGCCTGGCTCTAAGATCTGAAAGCAACAAAGTTTCAATTATAGAAGCTAAACAAACCTCAGATACCTGCTTTCAGCCAGCCGCGGCCTCAGAGCTGGGAGCGCCAGTTACAGCAACAGAGTTTCAATTATAGAAGGTAAATAAATCCCAGAACAAAAAAAAAAAAAAAAAAAAGCTAGG
>NW_006299593.1:3758390-3770195 GCF_000327345.1 Myotis davidii | reverse complement strand
AGCACTAAGGATGTCTGACTGCAGCTTAGGCCTGCTCCCCGCTGGCAAGTGGACATCCCCCGAGGGCTCCCGGGCTTCCAGAGTGATGTCTGATTGCCATCTTAGGCCCAATCCCCCGGGGAGCAGCCCTAAGACAGCAGGTGGTCATCCCCCGAGGGGTCCCAGACTGCAAGAGGGCACAGGCCAGGCTGAGGGACCCTCCCTCCCCCTCGAGTGAACAAATTTTTGTGCACTGGGCCTCTAGTATCCAATAAAATAGAAAGTAGTAGAGAACTTTCAAATGCAGTATTTGGTAAAAACAGGTGAAAGAAAATTGCTATGTATACAGAATAGCTCTGAAAAAATACATTCTAGGACGCTAATAGTTTCTTGTGTATTAATAGCTTATTGTTGTTTATATGCAGTGTTTGTTTGGATCTTACAGTATCTCTGTTAGGTTGTTGAGGCAGGTAATATCCCTATGCTACAGATGAGGAAATTGAGCCCACAGGGCTAAGAAAAATGGCTCAAATTCACATAACAAGTTTGTGGCAAAGCTGGGACTAGATTCTCGGTCTTCTGACTCCTAGGTCAGCATTCTCTCCTACTTACTGAAAAAACACTTTGGCTTTGAAACATTATAAAGATGTAGGAAGTTACTATTGGGAAAAGAAAGAATAGAATTATATAGTGAGAATTCATATACTACACATGTATGAATATAGAAATACTCTTTGACAAAGTAATCAATGAAACATGGTGGTGTAGACAGAGAGGGAGAGAGCTAGTGAGAGCAAAAACACTAAGTTCCTAGTTTTTGCTATGAGTCAGAGCAAGTTCGGTTCACTCATTGTAGGAGCGCCATGGCTTCTGTGAAGGACCCATACATGTTCACTGAGAAAAGCACTGCCAGCACCCTACAGACACTGCATTTCACCCTCAGCACTAGGAGGTTGGTGAGAGAGCCAAGGATTGTTGCTGGTGGTGGAGCATGTCAAGCAGACAGCTGGGTGTTCAGAGGGTGGACTCAACCTTTCCAACTTGATCTAATATCTGGAAGCCATAAGACAGCAGGAGTCTCACTTCAGTTAACTCTTCAAATGACACACTCCACGGAGCTGGCTACTTGGGTTGGGGGGGCGTAGGACAGAAACAGCAGTATTATAATCAGAAGAAAAAAATAAGAATGAACCTCCTCCTCCCCTCAAATTTCCCAATTCAAATTTCCAAGAAAGATGAACTCAAAAAGATTGGTTTCAAAAAACAGAATTGGTTTGGCTTTCTTTCCTACCCCTGTCACATTTGTTCTTGGCTCTACCTGGAATAAGCTGTAGGCAAGTGAGGATGTGTTTATTTCCAATGTTGATTAGTCATTCCCTCCCACTTCACTTCCTATCTTTCTTCTCCTCCAATCTCCATCCCATGTGAAATCAGAAAGCCTTCCAGGAAATCAAAGCTCCTGCATAAGTATGTACACTCACCCTGGGAAGGAGGCTTTCATGCAGCACAAATGACTCACAACCCCTAGAAAGTGCTCTGTCTTTGCTCCTGGACCTCTGTGGTAACAGCAGTGTGGTTGTTTTTTTTTTTTTTTTTTTTTTTGCGGGGGGGGTGTACGGGGGGGAGAGAACAAAAGCAATATCTTTTTCTATCTGGTGCTTTGTGGTTAAAAAAGATACATTCATGTATATTCTCAATTGATTTTCTCATCCATAAGGTTAAATGTTTTCTACCAAGGGTCCTATGGTATATGACTTTGAGAAAGCCACTCATCTCTCTCTGGCCTCTATTTTTCCACCTGGAAAGTAAAATAAATGATCACATGTATTCCTCCCCCTTTGCATGAAGAGCCAATGTTTTAAAAAATGTGGAATGAAGACAACACTTGCCCACTGCTCCCACTGGAAGGAGCAAGTTCTCCCAATAAGTCTTTGGAGCTATCAGGGCCTTTTAGCTCTAAACTCTGGGTTAATTAGAATGAATGATCCTGAAGACAGGAAGGACCTGGGAATCATGCCAGGCTAGAAACGGATGGGAGGCGTTATCACTACATTTAATAGTAATAGTTACCATTTATTGAGTATATGCCAGGAATTGTGTATACATTAGCATATTTCATCCTTAAAAACAAAAACATTTGCAGATAAGGAAACTGCGATTCAGAGATGAAACAAAACTTGCTTGCGGTTCCAACAGCTGGTAAGGGGTGGAACTGGGGTCCGAATTCAAGCCTGCCTTTCTGGAAAGCCCCTATACCATTGCGTTTTCCCTCCACACACCCCATTCGGTGGCAAAAATCTCCTCATCGGGCACTTTCTTGGCACAGAGACTGACCCGTTTGCGTTCTTGTCCTAGATACCTGGTCATCGTCCACCCGCTGCGGCCCCGGATGAAGTATCAGACAGCCACGGGCTGGATCGCCCTGGTGTGGGCGGTGTCCGTCCTCATCGCCATCCCCTCCGCCTACTTCACAACGGAAACGGTTCTCATCATCGTCAGGAACCAGAGGAAGATCTTCTGCGGCCAGATCTGGCCGGTGGACCAGCAGCTCTACTACAAGTCCTACTTCCTCTTCATCCTCGGCCTGGAGTTCGTGGGCCCCGTGGCCGTCATGACGCTGTGCTACGCCCGCATCTCGCGGGAACTCTGGTTCAAGGCCGTCCCCGGTTTCCAGACGGAGCAGATCCGGAAGCGGCTGCGCTGCCGCCGGAAGACGGTGCTGGTGCTCATGGGCATCCTCACCGCCTACGTGCTGTGCTGGGCCCCCTTCTACGGCTTCACCGTGGTGCGCGACTTCTTCCCCGCCGTGTTCGTGAAGGAGAAGCACTACCTCACGGCCTTCTACATCGTCGAGTGCATCGCCATGAGCAACAGCATGATCAACACCCTGTGCTTCGTGACGGTCAAGAACAACACCATCAAGTACCTCAAGAGGATCGTGCAGCTCCATTGGAAGTCATCCTCCAACGGCAGCAAGTCCAGCGCGGACCTCGATCTCAAAACCGCGGGGGTGCCTGCCACCGAAGAGGTGGACTGCATCAGGCTGAAGTAACCCGAGGGGCCTTTAAACGTGTGAACGGGCCTTTGGGACACTGACCCGTGTACTTGGATGCACACCGTCAACCCCAAGAACTCTTGGTTTGCCGCCGAGGGCCGAGTACCTGGACGACTATGTGAGCATGGTGTCCCAGGGGCGCAGATTTTCTAACACTCGTGTGATTAGACACCATCACCAGTGGCTGACGTTCACTGAACGTCTCCTCTGTGCAAAGAGGAGGCACTGGTAAAAGCCGTAGATGTTGATGACACTGAATGGCCCCAAAGAAGTAGGGGTTAAACCAAGAAAAAAATCTGAGCATGGACAGCCTGGAGTAAGGCGGCTGCAGAGGGGACCTGAGTAGGCATCTGGACTGTGGTACATGCGTTTTTGGGGGTGAGGGTCTCTCTGGACAATCTCGGCGACTCATCAGACACTGATGTAACCCATTTCTACAGCTATCTTTAGGCTGGACTTCACTCCTGACGTTTGCGCGGTTGGAGTAAGAATACAGACAGCCTCCCAGTTCTTTCCTCAGCCCTTCTCTTCTCACTCCTGGTCCCCACGCTCACTGTGAGGAGCCTTACACGCATGCTTATGGACACCATAGTATACATGGCAAGTTCTATCCAGACCCTCTTGCCCCATGTTGCCTTATGGCGGTGTCTCAGGCTCAAGGCCCATATGTAGTGAAGCTCATGATTATAAGGATGGATCCTGGGAAGAGGCCGCAGAGACCCTGGAGACTATGGGGACAGGGAATTATGAGGCCTGGGTACCTGGAGCAAGAGGGGTACAGCAAGGCTCAGGATGGGTATGTCCCCTTGGATCCATGGCCTTCTCTCCCTCAATGGGAGGGGTCCAGGCAGAGGACCCCTGAAAGTGTGGGGGGCTCAGGGAAGGGGTCCAGGGTCTCTTGGTCTTAGGGTGATATTGCTTCCACCTCTCAGTTATTCTGATTTGGACCAGTTAGACTTCTCCTTATGTCCTTCTCATGTCTCCATGCTTGTGACGCATAGACTGTTTGAAAGGAGACACACACCTCATGAATATGGCTGTCTGCCATTTTTTTTCATTCACACCAGCTTTCACCCTTACTGGCACGATTTAAGGGCAAGATGTCTTTGTCCCTGGTGCCTGAATCCCATCACAGGCATTATGGATTAAAACTTGATGCTCTTTTTAAAATGGAGGTACTTTCTGGAGGCGTAACCCATCCCATTTCCATTCCTCAGTGCACATGAAGTCATGCAATCCAGTGGCAGGTGATGAAGCTCAGTGGTAGGGCCCCGGGTACCTAGGAAAGAAAGGGACATACAAATGGTGGCGAGGGGGAGGGTCAGCTGACAATGAGCTTCAGTGAGTCTACGGGCTCCCTGAGCGCTTGTCCCACTTTCCAATCACCTCCTTAGTTCGGTGTTTTGAATATTGGAATGTGGAGTTTTTGAACCAAAAGATCTGATCCAGCCTTGGCTCTGTCACCTCTGTGACCCTGGGTAAAGCCTCTTGCAGGGGATGAAGGTAGCTACTGAGGAGGTGGTTGTGAATAGCCAATGAGATAATAGGTGGAAAAACTCTTCAACCACACAACTAATTAAAAGCGAGGCTAATAACTGTGTGTAATGTGCCTGGACATGGGAAAACTTGTAAGCTCGACTTATGTATCTAGAAACCTCACCACCTTCCCCTTTCGCTATCCTTTGTATAAATTGTTCCCTCACACCTCTCAGCAGTGCTGTATGCATCATGTTCTTAATAAGTTGGTACAAGAAGGCAGTGAAAGCTGGTGGCGGAAGTATAAAAGGACATGGTAGATCGGTTTCCAGTCAGAAGACAAGCTCAGGGTTTTAGAATAAAAGCATCTTTGTGATCATGGAAGTGCTGACCATCTTCCTATGCCTGTTCCCCAGCCAGCATGAATCTGGGCAATGTGGTATTTGTTTCTCAGTCTATTTTTTATTTTCATGAGGCTGTATAGCTATAGAATGGACTTGTCCTTTTCTTCTTCAATAATTCTAGAGCAACACATTTATAATGCTATTTAAGTGAAACCTGTGTTGTGCATCTCCCCCTCCAAAATAGTCAACTCTTAATTTTTCGTAGCAAAGTTTATTATTTATAGTCATGTTATTTCTCTGGAAGATACATTCTAAAAAGCTATTATTTTTCCATTCATCATCCAGCATATTTATCCTACTGTTTAATCAGAATACTCTCGGAGAAAAAAGAAACTAATTAAAATGCCAGCCTAAATCCAATATGCCTTGGAAGGCAATCCTTACTTTTTATGAAATCACATATTGCATTATTAAATCAGGAAAGTTAGTTTTTACACTAAAAGTAATAAAATTATATCATTTGTTGTCAGTATGTTCACCTTTCCATTAAGAATGCTAAACAGCAGTTATCTGTATTAAATAGGAACTTTTTAGATGTGACAACCAAACCTCTTTTGGCTTTTCAGCCTAAAATGTACGTTTAAAAAAAACACTCATTTACCTGTAATATTTCTAGATATTGTATCTGATTGTGATTTTACAGTGAATGAAATTGTTGTGTAGTTATCAAGTAAATAAAAAATCCCAAGTATATAATCATTCAACATAGTGTGTCTGTAATTTCCACCCCCCATGCTTTTCCTAGTGATGGTGTGACGGTTCTTTGAGCGAACACCAAATAAATGCTGATTCCATGATCAGATGAATTGTGACAACAGTGTTAACTCATGTTCATATTGCCTACGAACTTCTCTTCATCCTAAAGAAATTTAATTGATTTATATGTCTTCCTAGAAGTCTTCAGTTGGTAAAACCATTAACACTTTTTAGCATCTGAGTGCCAGGACTGGAAATCTGAGGACCTGTTTATGCCTGTTATATAAGCTAAGGTTAAACCTTTGAACAAGCTTAAGGTTTGCAAAGTGAACCAGGAGATGAACCTACAACATCAAGCCTTGGTCAGGTTAGTGGTTGATTCACTAGTAGCCTGCCCAGATGGTGGCTTCTCCAAAAACTGGTGGCAAGCCCAACAAGTTGACATTTTTGCTTTTGTGTTTCTTTTCTGTTCCCTACATACCTTCATTTTGCAGAGAGATATGCACATTGCCATATGTAGAAGGATAAAGATGTGATTTTGTGAAGTCAAACCATTTCCTTAACTAAAGTAAAAGAGAAAGGCAGATTTACAACAAAGCTTTTAGAAATTTTGCTTAATGAGTACACAGTTAAAAATAATTTCTTAAGCCGAGGCACTAAACCATGGCAATGTGATGGTCCCCACAGCAAGCCCTCAACATGAAACAAGTTCCATGCTCATTTTGGAAAAGAATACTAAAAACCTTGTGAAATGGCCAGGAAATTACAAATATGAGCTCTGTTCCTTGAAAACTATAATACATTTTGGAATGTATCCACAAAGAATGATCCAACTCTCTTTCCTCAAGTGTAAGTGAGAATATAAAATTTAAGTTATTCATTTTATGGTTGATGAAACTGAAGCCCAGAATGGGAAAGAGATGTTTAGGGTCATATATGTGGTCACTGTATGAGCCAGGATTAAGACACCCCCCCTCACCCCCTACAGTCTGTCAAAGCTCAATCCAGGGTTCTTCTACCACAGCATTTGTGGGTGCAAAGAGTATTGATCTTGGGAAAGGAAGGATCCGTTCCAAGAATCCTTGAGATGACTATTCAACTGCAGTCTAGCCCTCTCTTGAGACCCTTAAGGAGTTTAGCAGAAACATTCCAGGTTCCTTTGCAAGCCAAGTTTAGCTCATCTTACTCCTGGGAACTCACAGCACAGACTTAGAGACCAGGAAGTTTCAGGGAAGAAATAAAAAAGTTTGTCACTGCTCTTTACCTTGCCTAGTTGGGGGTCTTTATGACTATAAAAGGAAGATACCACACCTTGTTCATGAGAACACTTGCCCTGCCCTAGGAAAGCAGAAGAGAGAGAGAAAGAAGCCATTTTTGGCTGAATGTCCAGAATGGATGACAGGCTTCTGTGTTCAGAGTTTAGAGGCATCAGAAGGCTACCTCCTGCTGTTGTCAGTGAAGACATGAAAGGTTGAGGAGGCTTTTGGATGAGATGAGACTTGAACTGGACAAGTGGGGTGTAGAAAAGTAAGAGGGCAAATACTCCACATGGGAAGAGAAACATTCTTTTTAAAGATTTTAAATTGATTTTTTAGACAGAAAGTGAGAGGGAGAGAAACATTGATATGAGATGGAAACATCAATTGGCTGCCTCCTGCATGCCCCCTACTGGGGATCGAGCTCACAAGCTGGGCATGTTCCCTGCAGGGAATTGAACCTGGGAGCTTTTAGTCTGCAGACCGGTGCTCCATCCACGGAGCCAAACCAGCCAAGGCTGTGTTTTCTTTATAAATTTATCTTAATTGTTGAAAGTATTACAGATGTCACCCTTTTTCCCCCCCATTGATCTCCTCTACCCCTCACTTGCCCTGCCATGGGCTATGCATACCTATAATAATAAAAGGGTAATATGCTAATTAGACCAGACGTCCTTCTGGAAATCATTCTGGACATCCTTCTGGACAAAGCCAGGGCCAGAGGGAAGCCATCCCAGGTCCCAGGTGCCTGCCGGCAGTTGGAGGGAGGAAGCCCTGGTCCTGGGTGCCAGCAGCTGGGGGATGGAAGGCCTACTCTTGTACGAATTACGTGCATTGGGCCTCTAGTATGCATATAAGTTCCTTAGCCACTTGTGTTTTTTTACACTGATCATCACAGAGATTTTGTGACATTTTTTAGAGGTCATAAGTTATAAATCCACAGATTCTAGTTTTATTTAACATCAGTAATCCTGAAAGAGGGATATTCTGCTAAGAGGATTTCACCAATAAGAACTCCTCATATAATTTCATTAGTCTATTCCAGATCAGTGATCAACAGGTTTACAAGGGGATTAGATTGGGCCACCTGCCTTCTTCTCCTCACATAAACTCAGCAATTGAAGTCTTTGGAGTGGGTGAAAAATTGGAAGGACAGACTCTATAGAAAAAAGTAGAATGGCCATTGAGAAACAAGAGAAAGAGGAACCAGGAAGGAAAAGAGATTAAAGAATATTTTAGAGAAGAAGAATGAATGTAGTATAGCTAGGAAACTTAGCTTCCTTCCTCTCTCCAGTACCCTCTTTTTTCTTAGTAGGAGAACCAAATTATTAGCTCAGAGTAAAAACTATATTTCACAGGCTCCCTTGCAGCTAAGAGGACCATGCCAACAAAACCTAGGAGGAAGCTTACGAAAATATGAAACTTCCCTAAAAAGGAGGGAAGTGCCTTTCTCTTTTCCTTTTACAATCCTATTGTTTAGAATGCAGCCATTCTGGACAAAGGATACAAGGCTTGCACCATGGGGATGGTGGACCAGAGAGCTGGAAGGACAATGGGCCCATGATAACTCTGGGGTGTCCATACCAACATTGGACAAGCTGTCCCCACACTTCTCCTAAGTGAGATAAAAACAAACTTCCATCTAATTTAAGTCACTGGTGAAAGAGTTCTATTCCTACCTACCTGGGCACCTAGAATGGCAGTAACAGCTCACTTCGACAACATTTTGTCTTCCACATAATCCTCATCTTTTCAACAAAGGTTATATTGTCAAACTACATGAACAGGATATCAATGTTCTCCAGCATATTAGTACTTTAATAAAAATTTAATCTGAACAATTCCAGTTTACTCTCTATCACATCTATGAAGAAATATTTTTAAACCTGAACTTAAGGTGAATCCTCTTTATAATAGGCAAGTTTTTCTTTTTATGAATATGAATTGCTTAAATGTTTTTCTTGATTTTATGACATGAATTATAGTAATATACTACATCGTTAATTCTAGTTAATCAAGTGTCTGCGTACTATATTGAGTAGTTTAAAAGCATGATTTTATTTAATCTTCATAACCCAATGAGTTGGGTAGTAATATTGTTTCTGAGGGTCACTTGTTTAGTATATAGTCAGCCGACCATTTAAAACCAAGCTTTTTTTTGGTTTCAGAGAATGAGGTCAGTAAGCTGTGCTATTCTGTAAGCATCGTGGGTCTCTTCCACCTTTGTATTTAAAGAGACAAGGTTAAGGATTGGAAGGGAAACCCCTGAATGATATAAAGAGGAAACTACCCGATCTGGTCTTTACTTTATTCCATCTAAATCTACTAATGGGCAGAGGAGTGTTTGAGGACAAGGACTCCACCTTTTGGCTCCCTCGTCATCTGAGTTCTATCTAAGCCCAAAGTTTTGGGGATTTTGCCCTTGACCCTACAGCTAAAATAAACAGGTAGGGCAGATGGAGCCAATAGAGCTGTCGGCTTCCATACACCATTAATTAGAAAAGACCCCAAATTGGTCACAACATGGGAATTCTGAGGCTGTGGAGAGTAGAGAAGTGAGTACCTCTGTCTCACAATTGGGCTCTCTGAAATGCTAGTACTAGAAAGCTAAAATTAATAGATGATTTGTTGAGAGTAGGCTTGCAGAAACCCAGCGTACAACAGTTCTCAGTAAGAGGCATGAAACTATTCTGATAGCTATTTGACCTTTTGTTTAGGAACTGTGTTGACCAGAGTTTTCCATGAATTTCAAGGAAGAACAGTTTGACCAGCAGTAAATAGTAAACAACATAATGAGTACATTTTGTTTTTTAATAATATTGAAAAAATACGGGACAAAGAAGGTCATCTTTGTCTGGGCATACACAGAAACATAAAATTCTTGAACTAGAGTAGGCATTTGAATTTTGGTGTTTTTACTTTTAGACTCTACCAAGAAAAAAAAAATGTCAGACTCTTAAAATGGCACTTTGTAAAATAAACCATACCTCATTCTAGGTGAGCCTCCAGATATTTTTTAAATAACTTTAAGATGCCTAGGAGGGTCTTCAGGTAAAACGTCCCCAGGAGTTTGTGTGCAGCCTCCATCCACCCCGTAGTCTTGCTGCCTTCTCAACTCTATGCCCCTGACTCTGGATTCCCTCTGCTATTGGGTTCTAGGCTCCAGTCATCAACCCTGCACTGTCATGCTGAAGCAACTGCCAAATTCTTCCTTGGGAAAATGGCATTTTGGGGGAATGAGACTATTGTTTGTGATAAGATGAGATACTTTTTGGACTACCACTAGATTTCTTTTTTTTTAAATATATTTTATTGATTTTTTACAGAGAGGAAGGGAGAGAGATAGAGTCAGAAACATCGATGAGAGAGAAACATCGATCAGCTGCCTCCTGCACATCCTCTACTGGGAATGTGCCCGCAACCAAGATACATGCCCTTGACCGGAATCGAACCTGGGACCCTTCAGTCCGCAGGCCGACGCTCTACCCACTGAGCCAAACCGGTTTTGGCTAGATTTCTTTTCATTGTTCTCTCCACACTCCTTATTACAATGGAAATATTCCATGGGACTTGACAGTTTAAATGCTCTTCTCAGAAAAAACTCATGGTTTAAAGAAGATCCATCCTCCTCCTTGCCCTTAGGGTTTGGAGCTGAGACCAACCTGCCCATCTGTGAAAAGAGAGATCAACACTTTTGGTCTCTTCTTTCTTTAAAGAATTCCCTCTGAGCCACAGGTCAAGAACTGGAACACTTAGCTCACTTGGAACTGAGAATGCTTCTCTCTTGGTGTGTCTCTGTGGAGGCATTTTTATTAGCTTGCAGTTAACAAGCAGGGACAGTGCTGGCTTATTTACACACTTAGCTAATAGAAGTGCTATTGTTGCTCCCCTTCCCTGCCCGAGGCTGTGCCAGAAGTAAGACAGCATTAGGGCTCACAGAAAATATCTCACAGCACACTGTTCAGCCCAGATATTATGTTTGCAGCTAGCTACCCCCATCCGGTGCTATGGGAGTAAAAAAATGAAACCAAATTTCCTTTGCTTTGTACAAATGTTTCCTTTATTATCTTGCAGATTGAAAACCCAGGCATTCTATAAAAACGGTCATTGTAGATGCGTGATTGTTTTTACCAACCAATATAACCCTGCATTAATTATTTAACAAATATCTATTTCATGCTTACTCTGCACCAGTACCATGTAGGAGTTTGGGATTCAACAGTGAACAAGACAAAGTTCCAGTGTTTGTGGAGTTTATAGTCTGGATCAATCAACCAAACAAAGAAGAGCACATGCATAAACATCCTATGTAATAAAAAGGCTAATATGCAAATTGTCCCTTCCACCCAGAGTTCGACTGGGAGTTTGACCAGCGGGTGGGGTCGGCCAGCCAACTGCCCTTGGCCCCTTCCCCTGGCTGGCCCGGCCCAATCGGCCCAGCCCAATCACACCTATAGGGGCGGGGCTGTCAGACACCACCCATGCACGAATTCATGCACCGGGCCTCTAGTATAATATAACTTCTGATAGTGATACATTTTATGAGAAAAAAAAAAAGCAGGATAAAGGCCCAGGAGGTGACAATTCTTGGCATAAGGCAGAAAGAAATTGCAGGTGGCTTAAGTTGGGAGGTCAGAGACTACTTGGCTTCGTGGAGATTTGAAATTAAGAAACCAGTTCTGAGACAAGAGCTTTACAAGCAGAGGAACCAGCAAATGCAAAGGCCCTGAGGCAGAAGCAAGTTTGGTGAGAGGAAAAACAGCAGGTATGGCTGGAGTCGACATTGGTGAGAAGGCTACACACCGGATCATGTAGGACCGCACAGGCCATGGTAAAGTGTGGGAATTTTCTTCTAAATGTGAGGGGAGTTTGTTGGAGAGTTTTAAGCAAGGAATTAATGTGGCTCTAAATTAGAATTTAAAATTTAAGCTCTTGTCCA
>NW_006299593.1:3748033-3758282 GCF_000327345.1 Myotis davidii | reverse complement strand
GGCGAGTGTTTAAAAGCCAAAATACCAGCTACAAAGCTATGGCTTGCTTTACTTTCTAGAAGACTTCCATTCTACTTAGTGTTTCACTTCTGTTTTCATATTTTTTAATTGCTAAGAAGACTTGATTATCTTAATATTCCATTTTTATAGCATATTTCTCTTGTGTCTTAAGTGAAATTCCTTCTCTTATTCCAGAAGATGGTATTGTTAACTTTTGAAGTTTTGTTTTCTCTGAATTGTTTCTATTACTAACAAGTGTGTTTAATTTCTTTGTTATTATTTTTTTTTGGTGTAGTGGTTAACAGTAAGAACACAAATTACCACTATCAGGACAGAAATAGGGGACATCAGTAAAGATTCTATATCTATTAAAAAGATTATAAGGAGGATAACAAAAAATTTTATAATAAAATTTGAAATTCAGATAAAGTGGAAAAATACCTAGAAAGGTAATTTAGAAAAATTGATAAAGAATGTGGGAAATCTTAAAAACTTTATATCTATTTAAAAAATTGAATGTGCAATCAAAACTCCCATCTCCTTCCCCAGAAACAATACCTCCACCACCACCAACAGCAGCACCTACAACAGAAACAAAACCTCGGGGCCCAGATGGCTGCAGTGGTGAATTCTCTCAGACATTTAAAATAGAAACAGTATCTGCCCTAGCCAGTTTGGCTCAATGGATAGAGCATCAGCCTGTGGACTGAAGGGTTCTGGGTTCGATTCCAGTCAAGGGCACATGCCCGGATTGCGGGCTCGATCCCATTAGGGGGCGTGCAGGAGGCAGCTGATCAGTAATTCTCACTTATTGATATTTCTATCCCCCTCTCCCTCTCCCTCTCCCTTTCTCTCTGAAATTAATAAAAATATATTAAAAAATAAAACCATTATAAAACGGACAGCCATTAAAAAATCAATAAATAAAATAGAAACAGTATCTATCTTACACAAATTCAGAAAATAGAGGAGGAAACATGTCCTCCAAAGTTTTTAAGACTGACATAACATTGGACCCAAACCTGACAAAGATATTACAATATAATACATGGTCCCCATTAATAGATTCATTAATTTAGATTAAAAGTTCCTTAATAAAATATAAGAAACTATAATAAACTAGAGACCCATTGCACGAAGACATTCGTGCACTAGGCCTTCCTTCCCCTGACTGCCGGCACCAGTTTTCCTCCGGCACCTGAGAACCAGGCCTTCTCTCCGGCCGCAGTGGAGAAGCCAAGCCTCTTCGGTCGTCTTCATTCGTCTTCAGTCTTCGTTCGAGCCAGAGTCTTCAGCCTTCACTCTGCGCCTGCTCTTATCACTTCTATTCAATATTGTGTTGGAAATCCTGCTGATTTAATAAGGTAGCAGCAATTTTTTTAAAATAGCACAAGTTTGGTATTTTTGTTTCTAGAAAACCCTAAGGAATCTACAACCTATTAAATCTAATAAGCCAGTCTAGCAAGGTTGCAAGATATTAGTTGATATATAAAAATCAATTACATTTCTACATAACAGCAATGATTAACAGGAAAATAAAAATTTAGAACAATACTATTTAGAATAGCCTTGAAACCCATCAGATACCTAGGGAGGAAGGGGTAAAAGACCTTTATACTTGAAACTGTAAAACTCTGTTGAAAGAAATTAAAGACCATCCAAGCATTCTCCCAATGTTAGCTCAGTTTTGTTAAGATATATTCTTCCCAAAATTTTCTATAGATTCAATAAAATCCCAGTTAAAGTCCCAGCAGACTCTTTTCTGTGAAAACTGATGGGTTGATTCCAAGGTTTGTATGAAATGCAAAGGATCTAGAAATCTTAAAAAAGAACAAAGTTGGAGGACACTACCTGATTTCAAAACTTCCTATAAAGCTATCGTGATCAAGATGGTGTGGTTTGGCATAAGAATAGACAACTTGATCAAGGAAGCAGAAGAACAGACCTACCCATAATATGGTCAATTGATTTTTGACATGGACACCAAGACCATTTAATGTTAAAAAAAAAAAATCTCCCCCACCCCGCCCAGTAAATGGTGTGGAATAACTGAATACCTGAAGGGCAAAAAATGAACCTCAATCTTATTTCTCTCTGTACTCCAAAATTAATTTCAGATGGATCGAAGACTTAAAGAGATAAGAAAGAACCACATGGCTTCTAGAATGGAATAGTGGAGAATATGTCTTGGGGCAGAGACAGATCTATTCGGACAAAAAATGCACTAGCATAAAATAAAATTTTGATAAACTGAATTCATCAAAATGAGACATTTCTGTATACTTGAAGGTACCACTTAGGAAATAAATACGCAAGACACAGACTAGGAGAACGTATTCACAATACATGCATCTGCTGAGGACTTCAATAGAAAATATATAAAAAACTCCTAAAAATTTACAGTAAATGACAGCACCCCCTAAAAAATGGCAAAAGATGCAAAAGAAAATATATAAATGGCTAATAAGCACGCGAGAAGTTCCTTAGCATCATTAGATATTAGGAAAATGCAAAATAAAACTATGAAATGTCAATTCCCACCAGCTGAAATGTCTACAAAAAAATTAGCAAGTCTGTACATTAGCAAAAATTGAAGAGGCTGCAACTCTCATATATTGCTGTTGAGAATGTGAAATGATACATCCCTCTGACAAGATACTGACTTCTGTGGTCCTTCTCTAGTTTCCCATAGAAATTATCTCCCTAAATACATGCAGTGTCCCACCAACCATGGATAAGCACATGGCTGTTCATGGGTGCCCTATCCCTCCCTTCTCCCCTAACCTCCAGGGAAGAATGTCTTAGTTTTTGCTAGAAAAATGAAAATTTCATTAAAACAACCAAATTTTTTTAAAAAGGAAAAACTACATATATTTATGCACATCTGTACATATACTATATATGTATATAGCTAAATACACATACACTGTTTTCCATCACTGGTACAGAGGTCAAGATGGACACTCACTGCAGGCTAATGAACATGGCAGAACAGACGTGTGCTGAGTGTGGTCATCACTTAGGAGGCATGATGAATGTGCTGAGCAAAATCATGAAGTTCTATATATAACAAAGTTCCGGTGAACCAGGTGTCAATAGAACAAGGCCACGGACATCTGTACAAGATTTCATTAACCACAAAAAACAACCAAATTTTTGGCAACAATTTAAAATAAAGCTGAATATGAATGACTGCATTGCCTTTCACCTTTTCTTCTTTTTCAAACTAGATGGTAATGTCTTCATTTCTGAATCTCCAGAACTTAGTATAGTACCTGGAGTAATAACTATGGGCCTGGTCGCTTTTATGTGGAACCCACATAAATAGCAGGGAAAAAAAATGGGTTAGAAAATGTCACTTGGTCATATCATTTATTTATTCAAACTACATTTACTGAGCTCTTATTTTCTGCTTATTAATTTAATAAAGCCTGAGGCTGTTGGAGGAAAGACCATTTATTCATTATCTCTTAGCTATTAGGCAGAGCAGAAATCAGTAATTAGAAGAAATGTGTGTGCCTTTGGTGAAATTTTGTAAAATCAACATTGTAACCAGCTGAAATTGGTATCACATTTTAAATAAGAGACTAGGCAATTCTTGTATGAAATGTAAATCTAGTATGAAAATTAAATACTTATCAAAAACACTTTTAGGAAGCCATTTTCACTCAAGGACCCATTCGTTTGCATTCTGGGTCACTTCTGACTTCAAAGCTTGAGAATTCCTTTATTCCATGTAACTTGTATTATTTTAAATGTCAAGGTTGGAAGGAACCTTGAGACTACCTGACCCAATTCCCTCATTTTTCAGTTAAGGAAACACTTCAGGTAGTTTAACTACTTAGGCAAAGATCGCCCAGCTAGTTGATACTTATAATTCTTGATTAATTGTTCTTTTCTCTACTGTAAGCAGGTAAGAAGAGAAATTCTGCAAAGGGCTTATTTTCAGGAGTCTAGGGGTGACAGTGTTGTCAGCTTTGGGGAGACTCTAGACCATGGGTGGGCAAACTTTTTGACTCGAGGGCCACAATGGGTTCTTAGACTGGACCAGAGGGCCGGAACAAAAGCATGGATGGAGTGTTTGTGTGAACTAATATAAATTCAAAGTACACATCATTACATAAAAGGGTACGGTCTCTTTTTTCAATAGTTTTATTCATTTCAAACGGGCCGGATCCGGCCCGCGGGCCGTAGTTTGCCCACGGCTGGTCTAGAGAGAATGAAGTTCAGCAACTCGTTTCACAAGAGAGGAACTGAACTCAGAGAGGTTAAGCCACTTTCTTCACCCTCCTCTCAGTGACAGCTCAGTTCTATCGAAGCTGATTTTGAGCATTGCATTTAGTCATAATGTCTGGGCCATGGGCCTTATTGTCATGAGGCTCCCATTTGACTGATTGACAAAGCAGAAACACACAGACGCGGTGGGCTGTGATGAGAAAATTCTGGCAGGAAATGAGGTAGCCATTACCACCCGCGGCTCTCCTCTTTCTCTCGGCAAGGCTCCTTTATGAACTCTTGCAATGCCTCCAGCGGGGCTTCATCTAAATTGAGCTAATTTGCATGAGCTCTCATAATGAAAAAGTGTATTCTCAACTGGACTGGAACAAATCCTGTGGCTACTTTGTGCCTTCTGTGCTGTGTCCATCCCCTAGTGACCTGAAGTCATCTTCAGCACTGAGTCAGAGCTGGAGCAGAAAAAGGAGGTGATTGGCAGGAGCAGGCCATGGATGAAATGAAATAACATAATGTGTGCCTGACACACCCTATGCATTCATATCTGTTCGCATCTAGTGTCACTGCAATATTATGAAGCACAATATAGCCTTTCTTCTGGCTCAAAGGTGTTGTGAGGCCTTCTAACTATTAACCAACCTAACAAGTTAAATCTATAAGTTTGTACTTTTGCTTGAAAATCTGAATGTTGCATGTCAATTCCAGACAGATGACTCATAGGAGTGTAACAAGAAGTTGTCTGGAATGGACATTAGTTGCGTCTAAAATGAAAAGGCCCTTTGGATGTGTATCCCAACACGTGGCGATGACAAGTTGAACATCAGTAAGATGTGCTTCTCACCCTCAGAAGGGAGACAATTAGGTGTTTGACTGGGATCTGTGTTGTTTCCAACACACCTGGCCTGGGCTCTGCTGTGAGGAAAAGGTTTGTTCATCCTTGAGAGGAGAGCATGTGGGAGAGAAGCCACTTCTGCAGATGTCCCTGGGTTTAAAGATGGCCTCTGACATTCAGTGCTCAGCTGAGAACAAAGCTTTCTAGAAAGTGTGCCGCTGATGTTCTCTCCACAACTGGCGGCTTTATCAGCTGGAGTAAACGATTGAGCCTGACTCCCTGCCCATAGCTGGGACAGGAGGGTTTCACCATTAGTTCTCACAGGGGCCTGACCCGGCAAATTCTTGTCCATGTGGGGATGATAGTTCTGGACAGCTGCATAAAAATGCTGCTGAAATTTGAGAGGCAAAAGAGTCAATGACAGAGGAGGCCCAGACCTTCCCCAGGTGACGGGTATGGATGATTCAGTACACACTCGGGGACCCCTTGCTCAGGAGTTCACATTGGTCCTCACAGTTCCAAAGACTCTCACACCTCAGATTAAGGCTTTCATCATTGTGACCCCTTCTAGCAGAACGAGCCTGCTTGAATAGCTCTAGCAAAGAGAGGCCAGCCTCAGAAAATCACACTCTAAGCTCTGTTTGTATATATATATTTCAATAAACCCCTTTACCCAGATTCAAAAGAAGTAAAGGGGTGTTTTTTTCCCTATTACAAAAAGAAAAGAAAACACCTTAATTCTTCCAAGAGACCCTATTTTCCTTGTATACTACAGATAAAATCTAATAATGCATAAGCACTCATAACCTCTGACACTCCAACTGACCTTCCTCTTGCCCATAAGGAAAATTCTAGCATTCCTGATTTGGCATTTTTCTCTTTGATCATGTTCTCCTCCCTATTGTTTTTCTCCCCTCTCTACCCACCTCCCCAACAGTCATTTTTATTTTGAAGATTTAGTTTATTAGAGAACAGGAGACGCATTAGCTAGAGAATTTGTACTGGAAATGAAAAAACACACAAACCAATAAATCTAAAAATGCATTAGAGTGCTACAAGAATCCAGTGGGGTAGGTTTCAGAGGGTTTTAAGTTGGGAGTTGGGAATGGGAGAGAAAATGTTTCCTGGAGCAACTTGCATCTACATGGAAGCTATTGAGAGTTGAAGAGCTGAAGAGAGAGGATGACTAAGGTGTTTGACTATAGGTTAAGAAGGTGGCCTTTTGAGAGATGGAATTTGAATAGTTTTTAATGACTCCGTAGTTGTCTGACTGTTTTCCTTTGAATTGCCAATTATACTCATAGTTTCAAAAAAGAAAAGCATAGTGAAACGCTCTTTGCACCGAATGCAGCAAACCTGCCTTAAGAAGCACTTCTTTCCATTAACCATCAGAAGTGTGGCCAGTGCCAGTGTGTGCTGGCCACACCGTATCCCCCAACGCTTCTCTCCTTTGGAAGCTGGGTAAATTGCATACTTTAGTAGTTGCTCTCACCGCTGCCACAGCACCATGCTTACCTGCTGCTCACAGTACTTTGCTGAGTGTGCGGGGGTGCAATCCCTGCCAAGATCCAATGCCATGCCATTGCCATTCTTGCCCCTCCTCACCCAACCCAATTCCTGATGATGCTCCAAAGATAATAGGAGCTATGGTCTTTACTCAACTCAAACCACTTCTACCAGTGTTCCCAACTACTGTCAGAACCACCTGGTGTGGAGGCAAAAGGAGAAAACACATTCTTTATAATCCCTACTATCTTCTAAGGAAGGTTGCTCCTAATGAATGGAAGGCTCTCAGTTAAGCTGATTCCCTTGATGAGTTTCTATCTGCAAGTTTGAGAGCAGCATCTATAAGAGAGAAGAAATGCTCTGCACAATAGGAAGGGAGGAAGTTGAGGTTCACAGGGTGTGTACAGAGGAAAGAAGGAAAGAGGAAAAATAGAGCATTCATAGAACCTAATCATTTCAGTGTATTGTTTTTGATATTTTTCAGCAGACTACTCACAGAGGATTAAATCTGACTGTGTGTGTGTTGTGCCATTGATTGAGTTCTTACATATATTTTGGCTGCATATTTGCCAAAACTGAAACATTATTTTTAATAATAATTGAGGAGCTTATCTTGGAAGTGTTAATGTATTTTTTCAAAATATTTCTGGTTTTAAAATTATGGGCATATGTATAAATATATAAAAATTATACAGAGGGGGCAAAGTAGGCTTACAGTTCAAATGGAAAATAATACAATAACTAATAAATAATAATACAAGAATAAACTCTTGTGTTTCACATACTCACAATTATAGACCTACTTTTGTCCCGCCCTGTACATATATAACAATTAAAACAAATCATTGTAACAATTCAACATGTATTTGTGGTTGTGAACACATATTAACATGTTTTGTAATGAATGAAGGGTTATAGGAAGGTATATTGTAAATTTACAGTATTTTCCCAGATAAAACAAACTGTGTGTTTTGTTCTCTTATCTGTGTGTACCTAGACTGACCTATGGTTATTTAGACAAATTTTGAGTTATTTCTCTGGGTAGGAAATAACCGAGACCACTAACCATTTGTAGGACACCAATAACCAATAACCATTTGTAGGGCACCTGGCCACGGTCATGGGTACAGCCTCAAGACTTGAACTCACTTTTCTCAGAGCATCTCTGACTGGGGCAAAAGAAACTTGAGTGAAACTCATGCCCTGGCCAATAAGAAGCAATCTCTTAGTCACCCAGCTAACATGTCAAGAATGCTTCTTTTGCCAGGGATGGGCTTGATGTGTAGACCTCGGCACTGTCGACTCAGCATGCTGTGTGTGTCATTTAGCTCTGTGTCCCCATCTTCCCTGCCGTCAAGCATAATACATGGTGTCGAACAGGTTGGGAGGTATGGCCCTTCTGTTGCTGGGTGGCTGCCAACCAGCTTCAGAGGGAATTCACTGACATCAGCAAAACCCTTACAGAGAAGACATGAGAAAGCCCAAGATGAAAGAGAAATCTTTCAGGAGGATAGGAACCGTGAAGACAGGATAATGGAATTGGGGTTTTTAGCCTGAGGAAGCAAGGCCATAGGTGCCATTTAAAAAACCAAGCATAGCCCTAACCAGTTTGACTCAGTGGATAGAGCATCAGCCTGCGGACTGAAGGGTCCCAGGTTTGATTCTGGTCAAGAGCATATACCCTGGTTGTGGGCACATTCCCAGTAGGGAGTGTGCAGGAAGCAGCTGAATTGATTTTTCTAACTCTCTATCCCTCTCCCTTTCTCTCTGTAAAAAAATCAATAAAATATATTTTAAAAAGTATCTTGCCTTTTTTTAAAAAAAAACAAAACCCCAAAACACACAAGCATATTGTGTCAGATAAATGATTAGCTGTTCCTCTCCCCTCCCCCCACCACACACACACACACACACACACTACAAAATAGATATAAATTTGAACTGTAGCAACTGGATTAGGCATTAAACAATAGAACAGAACTTTTAGGACCTGCGGTCCCCAACCAGGAGCTGCAGCAGAATCACCTGGGATTGTTTTTCAGAGGGGCCTGGGCCATCTCAGGCTCACTTTGTCAGCCCGGCTGGGGAGTCTGCATTTTGATTTGGACTCACTATTGGGAAGGCCCGCCTTCCATTTTCAATTTTTTTAAAAAAATTATTGATTGATTTTACAGAGAGAGAGAGAGAGAGAGAGAGAGAGAGAGAGAAAGAGAGAGAGAGAGGTGTGTTGTTAACAGTGATCAGTTGCATGCAGTACGCGCCACAACCTAGGTATGTGTCCTGAGTGGGACTCGAATTGACCAGGGATTGAATCCGCAACCATGGCATTTCAAGATGACGCTCCAACCAACTGAGCTAGCCAACCAGGACCCATTTTCATTTTTTTTGGAGCCTTGGGTTCCTTGAGAAGTCTTTCCCAGTTGACATGGACCTAACTTCCCTATCAGCTTAGATCCACAGGAAGATGGCTCTATGTATGAAAAGCACAGGATCTGGTAGTCAGGGGACACATTGTTTTCTGAAAGGCCAGCAGAGGGAGCTGCGAAACAACAGTTTTCTTCTTGTCAGATATTCCCATAACTGCAGATGTAGAAAAACAACTTTTCTCTACTAGGTTACAATTTGAAACAGATTAAACCAAGATCCTAATATCCCAGAATTTGGCATTCAGTGTGCCTGGTATTTCAATCCTACTTTGCCTCCCTGAGCCAGACATGTGGTCCTTGTTTCTGAGCGATAGGGGGACAAATGTAGCACATGCCAGTCGACGTGGCCATCTGTGTTGCCTTATGGCCCTCTTCGAGATGGAGCCAAAGAGAGCAGAATCAAATTGGATTTTAGGTTACAAGGAAAAATGGCCAATACATTTCTCTTCAGATATTTCTAAGAATTTAAGGAACGGTTTACCTTAAGATAATAGTGTTATTCTTTTTGAGAGAGAGAGATGCCTTAGTGAAGAGTCTGATGACAAACCCTTCCAGTTGATCCACAAAGGAAACAGCTAATTACTCAGAATGTATAGCTTGAGGTTGATGTATGCTGGTTCTGAAAATGGGTCAAGTAGGTAATTTATAAATGAAAGGGAGAACTGACCACAGAAAGGGAGGAAAAAATAAAAATTCCCCCTAGGCTTGAAAATGCAAAGAGAAGTGGAAATGGTTAAGAAAAAAAGACACAAACTTGAATTATGAAAAAAAAAATGTATTGACGAATAGAATCCATTAAGCTCCTGAGAAAATGGAGTAATAACATTAATTTTGTACTAATGGCAGAACTTCAGATTATTTCCTGAAGTTAGTGAGGAATGATGGCTACAACCAAATGGAACATGAGTATTATTTTAATCAGAGTCCCTATTCTTCAGATAGAGAATGAATCAGACTAAAAATAGCTATAGGGCTGTTATTTATTTACAAGGGTGGGCAAAAGTACATTT
Source organism: Myotis davidii (assembly GCF_000327345.1). Lineage (NCBI taxonomy): Eukaryota > Metazoa > Chordata > Mammalia > Chiroptera > Vespertilionidae > Myotis > Myotis davidii. The sequence goes on along the minus strand of NW_006299593.1, from coordinate 3,748,275 downwards.
ACAGTTGTGAGCCCATGAAACACAGTTTGTTCTTATATTATTATTTATTTATTACTGTGTTATTTTCCATATGAGCAACTATAAACCTACTTTTGCCCACCCCTGTATGTCCTGATTTATTTGCTCAGAGAGGCCTCTGAAATGGGTCAGACTTGGCTTTTCTTGTTTCTGGGTAAATAAGAGCCAGTCCAGGAGCTCTCAAGATGTTCCATCTGAAGGACACACTCAACTTTTGGTCGATA
>NW_006299593.1:3730553-3747951 GCF_000327345.1 Myotis davidii | reverse complement strand
TCAACGAGATATCTCCTTTACAGAAGACCGGGGAAGAACCAAGCAATGCTTAGAGAGATGGAGTTACACTTTATTATTATTATTACTATTATTATTATTATTATGCGTAGGCTGAGAGAAAACTGTATTTCAAATTCTGGTCCCAACACGGAGGAAGTTTCCCTATTTATATCTTTTTACTTCCTTTGTCTCCAAAATAGGGGGTTTTCAGGTCCCCTTTGCAAATTCTTAAAGAGCCCTAAGTGCTGGTGCTTTGAGACCTCCACCAAAGGCCTGGCCTGGCACCAGTGTAATGGGGCGACACGCGGAGAAGACCACCAGGGACTCAGATCAAGACTTAGGAGCCTTTATTAAGCTGGCCAGAGACTACAGTTACAGCACCCTGCCGAAGCAGAGGCTGAACTGCAGTGCCAAAGACAGGAGTTACAGTGTTTTTATTTGCAAAAACCATAAAGTTAGTTACAAAGCCTTGTTTACACAATTTGTTCCCGACACAGTACAGCATCAATCAGTATAGTGACTACCTTCCTATCTATGTGTTTTAGGAACAGAGAGCATAGCGTGCCCTGTCTGGCTGAAGCGCCAGATGTGGCTCCCAACTACTCGGGAGTTATCCGAGAAAGAAGGCCTGTGTGCTGGGAAGGAGCCATGAGACCATATCTCAAGGCCTGGCCTGGTGTCAGCACTGACAACTCTGTCGGGGCATAGTTTACGGCCTCTCTGGAATGGGAGTAGTCTTATTTTCCTTATTATTTAAGACAGAAGCCATGCTATCAGGGTTAAAATTTCAAACAGCAGTTTTTATATAAGATGGATACTTCACCAACACTGATAACTTCGTTTGGGGAAGGTTTATGGCCTCTTTGGAATGGGAGTAGTCTTGTTTTCTTTATTATTTAAGCAAGCAAGCATTTACAGGAGCCAAAATAGCAGGGTTAAAATTTCAAAGAGCAGTTTTCATATAAGATGGATGCTTCATCTCCACATCAGGGAGTGACAGCTCCTTCTCAGGAGGTCAGAGCCCTCAGTCATCTGGTGAGTTCATAGGGTTATAATCTTTGCTCCTTGATATAAACTTGGTGGCCTTTTCTAGTTCTTATATAACTGGGCATTAACTGGGGGGACTTGCCCTTTAAGATGTAAGTGGAATTACCTTTAACTTTCTAATAACTGGGTCCATGGAAAGTGAAAAACCAAGATTTCTGCTAAGAAACTTTAAGTTGTTTCCAAGTCTCCTCTGCCTCCTTGGCCTTCCACTTCCTCCCAGGTTGCCTCGGGTATCTTTGTCAAATGTGGAACAGGGCTGCCTTTGTTTCCACCACAAAAATCCAGTCACACAAGGTATAAGACTCTTCACTGAATATGGTCCTAGGGAAGTGATGAAGGATGTCCAGGTGAGAGTTACAGCTTAAAATTCACCCACCAATGGCACTCATTTCCCTTCCCTCTCCTCTCCATCAGCTGTCCCAAGGAGGTCCACAGCTTCTCCCTTCATTGGCTATGCATTTTAGCCCTTTTCTCTTAAGCCTTGGTGCTGGCCTTCACAGAGGTCTGAGGTGGTGGCGGCGGCAGTGTGAGGATGATTGGAAGTGAACTTTCCCCCTAGGTCCTTCTCAAATTATCTTTCCAAAAGGGAAGAGTGTCCTTCAGAAGACAAATTTTGGTGTAAGCAATAGGTTAATACTTGCCAGCCTCAATTTCTGGTATCCTTGAAAGAATAACTATTCCTACCTACATTAAGCTCCATTAACAAACTTCATCTTGATATTAGAAACTGCTGATTTGAAAAAGGAAGAAAGTTGCAAATATTCTTTAGTAGAAAAACATGCACTCCAAAAGTATTCTTATTAAAGCAATAATACAGATAAAAAATTCAATCAATTCAGATGAACACATAATTATAATAAAATATCTCATCAGTTTCTTTCTTCCCCCTCCTCTCACACCTGCTCCCCAGCAGTAGTCATTTTTGGCCATTTCTGCTTTTAGTTCCTCTGATGGTTACAATCAATCATAACTTCCCTGAATGAGAGGGATGACTAAGCTCTGAGCATGAGGGCGGGTCATGGGCACTGGAAGGCTTAACTTAAAGCACGTGGGCAGGAAGTCAGGTTAGAACCTCTGCTGAAAGAGGAGGGGCCCTTTCACTGTAGGTTGCCTCCTCAAATCCAATGATTCTTAAACCAACACCATTAGCATCACCTGGGAACTTGGCAGAAATGCAAATTCTCCAGCCCCACACCTGGATTTCTGAATCAGAACCTGTGAGGGTGGTACCCAGCAATTGGTGTTTAGTAAGTTCTCTAGGCCATTGTGTTATGCACCCAAGTTTGAGATGCACTGCTCTAAGTCAACAGAAATCCCATTCCTCTTGCCAGATTAATTTAGGGGTGGATATGTGACTGTTCTGGCTAATGAGATATGATGGGAGGTTTGTTTTGGTGGCTTCTGGGAAGTGTTTTTGCTCTTCAAAGAGATACATAAAAGAATGGGGAGACCAACTCAGTCCTTCCACCAGATGTTGTGTGTCTAGGTGAGATGGATGAACTGCTGCTGACTACTTATGGTAGTGGGGTGAGTTGACACACTGAGCAGGGTGGAGCTGAAAAGCATATTCACTGAGAGGCCATTATTATGATCGGCCAGATTATTATGACCACCCCATCAGTACTTCATTGACACTTCCAAAAATACTGAATATTGAAAACTTCCTAAGCAAATACTCTCAAGGTTTTATTATTATTATTTGCATAACTAATTCACTTCATTGTACTGATGGGGTGGTCATAATAATCTGGCCACTCTGTAGATCTAGACTTATAATGGTACCCTAGAGCCCTGACATTAACCATCTTGCAATCATCCTATATGGACATCTTGTGGGAATGGGTGAGGAGAGGGGACAGGAGAATGAACCTACTCCATTTATTCCACAGTACCTGCCATCCCCAAGTCCAGACCCCTGTTCTATTGCAGCCTCCACTTGGGCATGTTCTGAGCTGATGTCCTTTCTGTGAATGTTTATCTCTCACTGGCTTCCAGAGATTCATGAACTCCTTAGCCTGCTGATCATCTCCTATGCCCTCCATTTACTGTCATTTAGAAGGGACTTGGGAAGGGCAGAGAGAGAAAAGAGTATGCTTAGTTTGCCAACATTAATCAAAAGGCCTAGTTTGTTTGTTTGATGTAATCTTGAGGTAGCACTTTCATTGGTGAGAAACCACTATGGGATCTCTAAGGAAATCTCAGATAGGCATCTGCATTCTACTTTATAGACTTATATGGCCTAAACTTTCTTTAATCTGATGTGGTTTTGCTACAACTTGATATGTCTATTTACTCTTTATTCCTAGTTGAACAATAGAAGATTCTCAAAATGTCAGAATGTGACATTCCATTTGTTTAGAAGGATTTGTTTTATGTGTATTCTTAATATTTCTCTTATAGTTAACTAGATATTAAACTCTCAGTCCTGTGCTGAAGCTCGTCAGGGACACCCCCTCCCCCTTTAAGGGGCAACAACATGGCAGAGGCATCACAACGTTGGTTAGAATGCTGAGGCTTTTACTGGCTCTAAAATGGAATCAATTCGCTCCTCTCTTTGTGAGTTTCAGATTCTTCCTTTGCAAAGGATGGGGATTAATGACAGCCTCTGACAGGTTTGTGGTGCTGAGTCTTGAAGTATGTAACAACATGAGTGTCTAAAAATAAGCCAGAGGTCTGAAGAGGAAGCCAGTGCACCATCACCGCCATTGAGGGAGGCGACAACTGCTTGACCTTTTACATTTTCACTTATAAAGTAGATGCTTATCAATATAGCTTTTCTTGGCTAAATCTTACCTGTAATGCACTGCAGGAAAGCCTTTGTTTGTTTTTTAATTAATTGAAAAAATTTTTTGGTTTAATTTCAGAGAGGAAGAGAGATAGAAACATCAATGATGAGAGAAAATCATTGATTGGCTGCCTTTTGGGTATTCCACACTGGGAATCAAGCCTGCAACCTGGGCATGTGCCCCAACTGGAGGTCAAACTGTGACCTCCTAGTTCATAGGTCGATGCTCAACCACTGAGCCACACTGGCTAGGCAAAGTCTTTGTTTATTGAAAGTGGGAGTAAAATAAAAACCTAAAGGCATGTTTTAAAGTGTTCTAAGTGTTGAGATTTTTAGGACACCCCCTCCACTCACTTACCCACATGTGACTTGACATATTTTAGTGCTCTTCATTTATTCTCTCTTTCCTAAGCCATTGACTTAATTTTCATAAAACAGCTTTGTGTTTTTCTCTGCACTCATATTTCATTGGTTTAAGTAATTGACTTCATCATATAATTGGAACAGTAAATACAGCTCTTATTCCCTTGGGAAGCATTCTCTTGGGAATAGATCCAACTGAGTTAACTCACTTGCTGAGAGTTAGAAGTAAAAGTCGTCATGAGCACTCAGTGGACCCTGGGCACCCATCAAGAAGCTTTACAAAGGATGGCACAGAGTAAGGAAGCGAGTAAAAGGCAGGTCCATAAAGGAGCCTCTTGTGTGCCAATCAAATACATTCCCTTCAAAGTGGTTTTCTAGATCCTGACTACTCAAAGTGTGGCATGGGGACCAGAACATCGCCTGGAACATGCTAGAAATGCAGCGTCTCAGGCCTCACCAAGGACCTCCTGAATCAGGATATTCATTTTAACTAGAACTCCAACGATTCAAAACCACAGCAAAGCCTGCAGATCACTGCTTTAGGTGTACTTTAGGGCCTCTGTTCTTTCCACTATACACACTCTTCCTTCGTGGGCTCATCAAATTTTGAACTTGGTACAAAATAGGTATAGCATAAATAGGTGATAATCTTGTTTTGAAAAAATGAGAACTGTTGTTTTGTTGGAAACTGCATCCAGAGTTAGCTCATGGGTCACCCAAGAATATCAGTTTCATAATCTTTGTAAGCATTTCTGCTTGCTGCTATAATAAGTTACCACAACTCAGTGGCTTAAGAAAACACAGATTGACTCTCAGATAATACTGAAGGTCACAACTCCAAGTTTGTCTCGTTGGGGTAAAGTCAAGGTGTCCGCAGGGCTGCTTCCCTCTGAGTCTCTGAGGGAGGATCTGCTTGCTGTCTCCTCCAGCTTCTGGAGGACAGGCACACCCCTTGCTCGTGGACCCCTTTCTCAGACCACTCTCACCTGTGCTTCTGTGCTCACGGCCACCTCCCCTGCCTCCCTCTCACATGTGAGTACACTGGGTCCACCTGGGTAATCCAGGATGGTGTCTTCATCTCAAGATCCTTGACTTAATCACACCTGCAAAATCCTCATACCATGGAGAGTAACACATTCTCAGGCTCCAGGGATTGGAATGTGGACATCTTTGGGGAGCCATTATTCTCACAACAACCTTGTCAGTTATTGTTTTAAGGGAATGTAGCATTATTATCATTACTATTGAACCATGTCTGTTATGTCCCAGGAAATTTACATACATGAAACCCAATCCTCACAGAAAAAGCCCACAGTAGATCTTACTATCCTGTCCCTGTGGATGAGAAGCCTGGGGTTCAGAAATCACAGGGGTTGGCACCCTGACTCTCATGCATCCAGGTTTACTGAGTACCTCTTGGTACCTGGCTCATGTCATCAACATAATCACCTGATTTATTCCCCAAATCAGGACGAGCGACATCAGACAGTCCAGAGTTGTCCACTCACTGTTCTGCCCACGGATCTAAAGCCCATGCTTATTTTGAGAAGGAACTTTTGAATGTTATGCAAATACCAGAGTGATGGTTTTGCTCGACCAAAGCCCTAGCAGCTTCCTGTGCACGATCAGCCGACTGATCAGGACTCATTTCTAGAAATCACACACCCAGACAGGAAGGTCCCCATCTTTAAGAATCACAGGAATCAGACATAAATGCTGTCCCTTGGCAGGGGGCAGTGTCAGACGCGTCACTCTGACGAGCTGCCCTGATAAACTGCGGCTCAGACTTTTGGTGGGGCAGAGGAGTGAAGCTGGGGCAGAACAGAGATTGCAGAGATGGAGACATTTCAAACAGGTTTTTACAAAAATAGCTCCTGTACTTGCTCTGGAAGCTTTTTGGGGGGCAGAGATCAAGTTCCCCTCCATTATGTGGCTATAATCACTTTGTTACTGGAATCATTCAAAAGGGCAAGTTCTTTGTGCACAGAACCACAGTCTGCTCTCAGCATTTTCAACCTCCCAGATTCAAATGTCCCTTAGTAAGGTAGGCAACATCTGTGTGATTTAAATTTATAAGCTATTTTCAATATACTCCCCACCTCCAGATATTTTGGAATATTTGAAGGTGACCCTAATAGACTCCCCTGCTTAACCAATATTATCTTTCAAAACTGAAGCAAGTTTTTATAGAAATCCACAGATGTGATTGGGTGGGGAAACACTTAAGACACCCCCAGTATTCAAAGCCCCATTACACCCTCATTCTTTTTTCTAGCCCCATGTGTCTGGAAGCACACGTGAAATTTCTTGGGGATAAGAAGTTTTAATAACTAATACCAACTCTACTTTAACATTGGAAATAGTCCTGTTTCAAATGAAAATGTGCACATTTTAAAATTTCCCTGGCTACTTAAAATTTTATAGACAAAGCTTTTCTAAAATAACACATAAAACAAATTGTTTATGAAATGGGCCTAAACCTGAGCTTTTGGCTGTCAAAACTAACAATCGAAAATGAATTCATTGCTTTATTTTGAATGTTATACTTTATGTTAAGGATTATGTTGCATATTTTCTGACGAAGGTTTACAACAACACATGGACAAAATATAGATTTCTGACCAACCCTCTAGGCATATTTCCTCTCCTGTACTTGCCTCAGTTTGCTTATCTGTAAAATGGGATAAATAATATCTGCCCTATTTACATATAGGGTTACGATGAAAATCATGAAGGGAGAATAAATTTGCAGTGGGAATGAAAGTCCAGTGTTCTCTCTGCCAACGTGTGGAATGGGTTTAAAATGAAGTTCACAGGCACTAAAACTTCCCTTCCCCCAGCAGGGTTTGGCTGTTCTGTGTGTAATTACTCAATGTGAACTGTGGGTTTCATATCACCTGCAAAATCAGCTGCCTCTGTCACTTCTCGTTCTGGCAGTGCCCTGCTGAGCACCTCGTGATCTCAGGAGCGTAGACGCTGGCTGGCGGCGCAGTCCAGGTTTGGCTTAAAAACACAGTCCTTGAACTGTTGGGTTAGATTTCCTCGCAGCAAAACCCCAGGTAGACAGAAGATTACACGTTTGCCTTTCTGCCACTTGGATCCCTTTCCCTTCTCTGGGTGTCGCTACCACTGCCTCCAACACCACTTCCTTGCCTCCGGTATGTCCAGCCAAGCCGATCAAATTGGGTGTGTCGTTGTTTGCACATGTGCTGCGCAGGCCCCAACGGGCTCTCGAAACCACACCTCTGGTTTGTGGTCCAGAAGTAGCATCTCAGCACTGCAGTGCTTTGTGGACAGACAGCTCCCTTTCATAACCTCTCTGGGCCCCAACCCATTCGGCCCCAGCGGGCTTTGCAGCTTGATAGGCCTCTTAACCAAGAACAGCAGGACCCTCCTGGCCCCCAGGTTGGAGCCAAAACAGCATCTAGTACCTTGTTAGCTACTAGCTTCCTTTCTTATTAATTCCCAGGAAATGGAGCTTGGAGGGCTCTGAAGGACATGTTATTTCAGCCAAAAGAAATGATTGTCTACTCTAACATTGTTTAAGAACTTGCCACATGCCAGACACTGATGTGAGTGTTTTTTTGGTGTATTATCTCATCAGCTCTTTGAGGTAGGCATAGTAATTACCCACATTTTGCATATCAGAGAAGTAGAGCTGAGAGATGTTAATCAACATGCCCCTGGGCAGCTGAGGAAGCAGGATTCAAACCAGCACTGTGGCTGCTGGCAAGGCGAGGGAGCAGGATGGTCAGCCAGAGGGAGGGGTGTTCTGGTGGACTTGCTCATGTTGAGCTCTGGGCAGCCTGCCCAGACCTGTAGACCTACTGTGGGACCAACTGTGAAACAGAACACCCATAAACTACCCGAAAACCTGGAGAGACCTTTGGAAAACTATAGGAATAGGCTACATTTATTGGGAACCTCCTAGTGGTGGATGCTAATAGTTGGGACAGAGTAAGAAAGGGCAGATGGAAACCTAAGCAGTTATGAGAAGGAGGGAGTGTCATCAGAGCATGGTCAAGGCAGGAGAAGGGCAACAAGGGCTTCCTGCTAGCTCTAGGGCTCCCTCTAGGGATCAGTGAACAAACTCCTACTCCCCACTGGGTTCTGAGGAGTTGGAGGAGAAAGAAAAAGACACTGAATCTTGTCATCTTGACCATTTCAATCCAACTTTGGGGTCTTGTGTGAGCAGAGTGCTTGGGAAATGTTGATATGGAGGGACTCCTTGAGAGGGGCAATCATGAGGCCCAGGATCCTTTGTTCTGGGGAGACTCCTGATCCTGGAGGGTGGAGGCGTTACCCTGCCAAGCCCTGCTTACCTGGCCTGCTGGCTTGGTTGTCCTGCAAGTGGCTCTGACCTGTCCTGGGGGTCAGTGCTCACAGCTGCAGGACACTTTAAAAAGTATTTTTTAAAAGGGCTTGAGGGAGGAGAAGAGGATGGAGACAGGCCCCCTCACTGCCTACAGGCAGTCTGTCTAGGATGGACAGACTGGACATACAGACATGTCTTGGCGATTTTACTAACATGCTTTCTGGTCCTGAAGGTCACATATGATGGCAAGATGGAGCCTCCCAGAGTTATTGCTCTAAAGAGATGAGTAAATAATTTAGCTCACTTTGGAAGGAAAGAAAAAGCCCAATTGGTTGGGCTTGGACAAGTTCAACACCGGGAAGTGGGAGGGGTGGGGTAAATAATCTCCCTCTTCTCACGTCAGATACTGCAGAGCTGATGACGAGCCTCTGGGGTGGCCGGGCAGAACTTTAGCTGAGCAAGACCATCTGCTGAGTGACCTGAGGACTTCTCTGGGTGGCTGAGAACCCGGTTTCCCTTCTCCCAGCGAGAAACGTTGAAATTCTTCTGGACTCAGCTTCTCACTGGACTGGGGCCCCCAGCTCTCCAGGTGTGAGAGAGCTGGTATTTCCCCAACTCCCATAAACACCTGGCCTGTAATTCAGTCCCTTTGACATCTGAGCCTGTGATGTTCATTTCTCCTGGACAAATCTCTCTCCTATTAGTCCCATAGAAAGAAGAACAACCTTTGGCAGCCGCCCCAGTTGGGGCCAGCCCCACAGTGTGTAATCTCTACGAGATGCTGAGAGAATGGGGGCCTGGACGCTGGGGGACGCTTCAGGTTATTACCAATTGCACTGGGAAATGTTCTTCCTGAGCCACTTTGGGGATCCAAAAAGTGTAAGGTCAAAGAAATGTCTTTTTAAATGATCTAAAATGTCCATTCAGTAGACCTCAGCCCTGAACACCAGACTCATATCCAACTGTCCCCTGGACCATCTCCACTTCGGTGTCTATGGGACATCTTTACCCACAATGTGCTCACCCCACTCCCTCTCCCCAGACCGCTCCTTCCCAGTCTTTCCCATCTCAGCAAGTGAGAATCCATTGTTCCATTTTCTCAGGCCATGACCCTTGGAGTTTCAGTTTCTCTCACATCCCATTAATCCAATCTGTTAACAGAGTGGAAAGGATTGATCCGGGATCTCAGCACTTCTCACCAACACGCTGACTACCACCAGAGCCTGTGCCGGTCCTTATGGCGTTGCTTTTGTAAAACTCAGAAAAACATCACCCCGGTGATTCATGGGTACTCAGAGCCTTTGTGCAGAAAGAAGTGCCTCTTCCTCTGGAGGGACGGGGCCCCACATTAGGCTCTCGGCCCTGGCTGGGTTCCGGCCTTCCCCCAATGGCACAACCACGGGTGGTGGTGGTCTGCTGGCTGGTCCACATGGTGCAGACCCACCATCCTCTCTCACACATCCCGAAGCTTCTGAGTCTCTGCTCCTGCTTTTGCCCTCCTACCTTTCAGACTATTCCCCCCTTTTTGCTTCCTCCCTCCCTGCTTTATCAGGGACCTCTCATTTCATCTCTGGCCCTTGACATGGATGCCAGAGCGATCTTTTAAAAGGACAAGTCACTCCTCTGCTCAAAACCTCACTCCAAGTAGAACCCGAAGTCCTGGACAGGTCCCAGAAAGCCCTGTACAGTTTGTCCCCTGTAACATCATCAACTCTGTCCCCAGCGACCTCTTTCTTCTTCGTTTTGCTCCAGGCATACGATCTCCTTGCTGTCTATGGTCGTACTTGTCTTTCTCCTACTGCTCATGGGGCTCTGGAACTCTCTCTCCCTTCTGCTGAAAGGCTCTTCCATAGATATTTCCCTGGTTCATCCCCACTTTCTCAAGGTCTTTCCTCAAACGTCGCACCATTGAACTATTTATAGGTGCAGCCACCCCTCCTAAATCCCAAAACGTCTTCCCCCTTCCCACAGCACTTTCACTTCCTCCACAGCACTCACCACCATTGAACATATCATACTTATTTTACTTATTTATTGCGTTTATGTCTGTCCCTTCTCAGCAGAATAATTCTCATAAAAGAAGGAATTTGTGCCTGTCTTGCTTTTGGCTGTATCCCAGCTCCTAGAAAGGCCTGGAGTGTAATAGGTGAATGATTCATCTGATATTTGTTGAGCAGATGAGTGGCAGGAGACAGAGTAGGCACCTTACATGGAACCATATAAAATCATTGTTTTTACAAGTCAAAAGCAGTCAAGTATCAGCAACTTCATGATAGAATGTAATCCACATCAGTGACCCAAAGGAGGTGTTATATGGGAGATATTTCCCCCTGATTAGCTCTGGTTCTATTCTGATGATAATCCCTGGGTAACAAGTTTCTTATTGAAAGAGACATTTCTCTCCCTAATCCCATGACCCATGAAACAGGCTTCCTCCAGGTAGAGCCTTGGCAGCAGCAATACTAGTCTTGTTGCTGGGCAGGACTCTAGATACATTTGGGCAGAGCTATGGGACAGTTAGGGAATGTAGAGGTTAATAGACTATCAAACTGTGGCCAGCCATCAGAAGCAACACCAGAGACTTGGCAGAGGTGAGATCAGTACTGAGGCAAGGCACGACCTCCTCACTGCTCAGGCCCCGGAGGAAGGAGACTCTGAACCCAGACTCCTGACCGAGTCCCCTGAGCCCAAGCGGAGTGTTCAGAAGACAGAAGTCTCTTCCTCTGCCAGGTTGTTTGTTTGTTTGTTCCTGTTTTCTCCATATGCCAAGGGAAAGGGCATAAAGCCTTGAACTTGTGCTTTCTAAATTTAACTTTCTTAAAGATATAGACTATTAAAATCCATATGAAAAAGATTTTTTTTTTTTGAGTCTCCAAATGCCGCACTCCAGAACACACATATGGGGGAATCCTGGAATTTGGGGTTTCTTTTAAGGATGATAAAAATGTTCTAAAATTGATCATGGTAATGGTGGTACAGCTCTCTGAATAAACTAAACACCATTCAGAGTACAATACTGTAGATGGATGCATTGTATGGCCTGTAAATTGTACCTCAAGAAAGCAAACCAGCGAACAAAACCAGCGAGATGAGGAACAAACATGACAAAATGTGTCAAAATGCAGAGAGAACAATAGCACAGGTGGCGAAATGCAAGATGGAGGCAACAGAGTAGGGAGGTAGCATGCAGATAAGGGGAGTTTCTGAAGGAGATCCTGGAGCGAGTGGAATGAAAGCCACAAATAAAGACATAAGAAAACCTGCTTTGCAGATTCCCTACAAAACCACTGACACATGGACACCTAGCCATATCTGACCTGTACAAATGACCAGTAAGCACATTAAAAAATAACTTCAGTTTCACTATTTGATAAAGAATTGATTGCTTGAACAATTGGCAATGATTTATTAAAAAATATCAACTGCTAAAGAGACCATGAGGGAACTGGGCCCCTTAGGTATCACTGATGGGACATAGACTGGCAGAACCTTCCGGAGGATAGTTTGGAAATATATATCAGGTCTTAACTCTCTTAATTCACTTTCCCACATTTCTACCTATGAGAGTTCACCTGGGGGCAGGGAGGGGAAGAATGAATTAACCTAGATCTGTACACGAATATTGTGAAAATGTGTACACATCTCAAATGCTCAGTGACACAGAGATGTGTTGAAGTCTGTCATCACATAATTAAAAACTGTGAGGTTATGAGGTTATTAATAGTGATGTTTTAGAAAATGCTTCATGACAGATCTGTTTTTTGTCAAGGGAACATAACAGTTTATAACACAACTTGCACACTATTTTTCAATTTAATTTAATTTTAATTTTTAAAATTTATCTTTATTGTTGAAAAATGTTCCCTTCCCCCCCCCTCCCCCATTAAGCCCCTCCACTTAGCTCCTGCCCCCTCCCCAGGCCTTCACGGCACTATTGTTGGTGTCTATGGGTTATGAATATATGTATATAAGTTTTTTTGGTTAATTTCTTCCTTCTCCCCCTCCTCCCCCCTGCTTCCCTCTGAAATACTTCAGTCTGTTGCATGCTTCAATGTCTCTGTGTCTATTTTGTTTGTAAGTTTATTTTGTTCATGAGATTCCACATATAAGTGAGATCTGGTACAACCACTATTTTTAAATTTTAAAACACATACATATGGGACTGAACGTACAGCATGGTAACTGTAATAATATGGTACTGTGTGCTTAAAAAGTTGCCGAGAGTAGAGTAGATTTTAAACATTCTCACCACACACACACAAAAAGGGTAATGGTTAACTATGAGAGGTAACAAGTGTGTTAATTATCTTGATCTTGGTAATCATTCTACAGTATATGTGTATACCTAATCATCACATTGAACACTTTAATCATATACAATTACACGTGTCAATTATTTCTTAATAAAGTTAAAAGTGCATATATACATGTATTACATATACAGATAAACAGAAAGAGTGAGAGAGATGGAAACCGAGAATGGGAAAATTGTTCATTACACATTAAACGGTAACAATGATTTTCATTTTCTTTATGCTCATATAAAGTTGCATAGACGTCTAAAATGGTAAAAATAACAATAAAAAGGTTGTTTAAAAACTCCTCCAGTGACCACCTCTTAGGATGGAGTCCAATTCCTCAGCCAGTGCCAGAGGCCCTGGCCCAGCGGCCCCTGCCACCTCTGCTGTCCCCTCCTCCATCCTTGTCTGTAGCCACACACCATTCCTGGTACTTCCCTACAAGGATTTATCATCTTAGCAGCGATCTGCCATTCCATCTCTGCTATTCCATCGGCCCAGCACATCCTCCTCCCATGCCCCACCGTGCCTCCTGCCCGGCTGCTCTCTCCCAGGTCCCCTGTCCCAGGAAGCCATCCCGGGCCACCCAAGCAGAATTCAGCCTTCCCGCCCTCACCCCGCCCTGTGCGTGCACTATTTTTGTACCTGGAACAGCACTGCCGTTATGTTTACACGCCTCTCTCATGAGTCATTTGAGGACTAGGTTCTTAATCATCCTTGTTTACTCAGCATCCAGCACAGTCCCGGATAAATGTTTATGGAGTGAGTGAATGAATGAATGAATAAATAAATGACTGTCTACTGAGCTGTAGGTTCATATACCGGCAGGACGTCTGTACTTAAGTGCCACTTAGGTCTCTAAACATAGGATTTCCCAAACTGAGCCCAGCATCTTCTACCTGGGGTACCTCGACAGCCCACCCCACTCCTCATTAGCAGCCCTCCACCTTGTGCCCTGCCTGTCTCTGTGGCTGGAGGCTCCAACCCTCCGGGCTGCGGGCATGTCTCTTTCCTGCGGTAGAAATTCACTGGGGCTCGCCATCCTACCACCTGGGCGCTCTTGAGTTGTTTTCCCTTCTTTCACTACACACGGCCACAGCCTCATCATCCCTGCCCCAGGGTAAAGTCAAAACTCTTTACCAAGGCTTACCAGGGATCCTGCCCTGGTCCAGCCCTGTCTGTCTCTCCAGCTTCATCTCTCCTCTATCTCAACTCTTTCATCCATTTCAGGAGCCACCTGATGAGTTCTTTTCTGCCTCTGTGCCCCTTGCATGCGGTTTGCTTTGTCTGGAAGCCTTTTCCCAATCTTCTTGCCCCCATAACTCATTCATCAAGCTTTAATTTAAAAGACACTTCCTCCAGGAAGCCTTCCCTCATTCCTCAAGTCCCAAGTATGCCCCTCTGACATAAACTTCTATAGTTCCCTATAGTTCCCCCAACATAACCCTTCTCATGCTGTGTTTAACTATGTACTTAATTGTGCTTCTCTTTCAGTAGACAGTAAGTTGAACGGGAGCAGAAGCCAAGACTGCTCGTTCGTGAACGTGTCTAGCAAATTCAAGCCCTTCCTCAATAAATGATTAGCACTCAATAAGCAAATAGATGAATGAATTTTTGCTTTTGCTATTGCAGATGCTGATTGAAGCTTTGGGACCAGATAAGACATCTTGTTCTTCATTTTCCGGAGGAGAGGATGAGGGGAGCGGCGCTGCAGTGGGGAGCTGCCCTGTACCCCTAGCCAGGCAGCTGGCTGACCCATCCTGTGGAGTTATGGGGGCTCTTCAGAGGGAAGGCTGCTGTGTTGGCCTTTCTGGGGGTGCCTTTCTTCCGATAGCCTTTTCCACGTACTCACAACCAACTTCCCCCTCAGTCATGAGTTTTTCCAAGACTTACAGGAACCCACCCTAAACAGTAAAGGAAGTTCCCTATATGTTTCTAAGCGCTGCTTCACCATATTGTCAGAGTTCCTGAGTTAAAGGTCCCAGGACTGAGACTTTGGATGGTGAAGATGCTGCTGGGACTCAGGTAGCTATCTACGACCCCAACCCAAGTCAGGGCAGAGAGAAGGAGCAGTGGTGTTTCTGTCTGGCAGGTACTAATGCAGAGGGTCGAGGGCCTCCAAGTTTCCAGTTGGCTGAGTCAGGTTCAGAGGAGTCCGCAGCCCTGGGGAGGCCAGAGGGTAGCTGGGTAAAGTGGGTTGGTGTGATGAGTTAGAGTTTTGATCAGCAAATAAATATTCCCTGCCTTCTCCTTCTCCCATCCCCTCAGGGAGGGTGCACTTCCTGCCTCACTGACTTTAAACTTGACCATGTGATGTGAGTTAGCCACTGGAATATGAGCAGACATGCTGTGACCAGAGGCTTTAAGTACACTTGTGTGGTTCTTCCCTCTTACGCTCCTTTCATTCACAATGAGAAGAATATGCCTCAGGTCACCACTCTTTCTTCAGCCTGGTCCCTGAAATAGAAATTTCAGACATGTTCTTCATTTTCCGGACAGAGATATGTATGAGATGGCAGAGATATGTATGATCTGGGGTCCAGGGGAGGGTCTGGCTGGAAGTCTATACTGGAGTTAGCAGACAGGTGACAGTGAGAGCTTTGAGACAGATGGACTCATCATGGTGTGGGTGTGGATGGAAACGAAGCCCACCGAATCTTTGTTTCCTTCAATATTTAGAGGCCGGAGAGATGAGAAGAAAGCAGCAAAGAAACAGAGCTGGAGCAGCCAGAAAGGCAGGCAGACAACCAGGCCAGGAGCAGTCCTGGGAGCCAAGAAGAAGGAGGCTCAGAGTTGGAGACAAGGATCAAATGTGTCCCAAGCTGACAAGTCAGTGAGATGACATGGAGAAATGACCAGTGGGTTTACTGACAGCGATGTCATCGATGCCCTGGATAGGAGTATATCCTGTGGAGTTATGGGGACAAACACAACAACAGAGGGCATTCGAAGAGAATAATAGCAGAGGCATTTGCAAGTGTAGACAATTCATACCAAAGCTTTGCTCAGAAACGAAGGAAAGAAACGGTGCTGTCCGAGAGGAAACTGGCACCAAGGGAGGCGTGTTTAAATGATGGGCTAAAAAATAACAAGCTTGAATGCTTACAGGAATGATCCAGGAGAAAGAAGAAATTGATTATGCTGTAGAGATGGAGGTGTGATGACAGTTGGTTCACCCACGGTGACCGGGAGAAGGCTGAGTGTGTGGGCCTACACGCAGTGGGGGTGGCAGGTAGAGTGGTGGGAGCCTGCAGACATCCTCTTCCAGTTGCAACAACTTTCTCAATGAAACTGGAAGCCAGGCCACCAACAAAAAAGTGAGCTCATGGGAGGTGAAGAAGAAAGTATGACGGAATCCTCCAGGAGAGTCCAAGAATGAATGGACTACGATGTGTAGCTTGCATGTTAGCCAGCAGTGACTCTGTTACCTGCTATCTAATAAGGCCCCACGCCAGCCCTATGAAGCAGCCCTATTATTTGCCTCATTTACACTTGAGGAAATTAAAGCACAGAGTGGTCAAGAAACTTGTCCTTCATCACACAGTAAGAAAGAGGGAGAGCCAAGATTTGAACACAGGTGGTCTGGCTCTGGGGCCAAATACTTAAAGACTAGGTTAGCGTGACTCAGTTAAACCTATAAAAGCCTGCCACGGAACTGAGCTAAAGAGGATTAGGGTTGACATAACATTTGTGGTGCAACCACTGTGTGCCGAGTTCTGTGCTAGGTGCCTCCGCTGTTCCATGCAGTCACAGTTATCATCAACCCCATTTTACCACTGAGGACACTGAGGCCCAGAGAGATTCAGCCACTTGTGAAAAGCTGCAGAGCTAGGAAGTGGAAGAACTGAGTTTTGACCTCATGTTGATCTGATTCCCAAGCCCACACCCTGCACAGAATGCCAAAGAACCGTTATAACATGTGCGAGGGTCTCCCCATCGAAAGCCAACCTACTAGCTACCTATGTGAGAACCCTCCCTAGATCAGGCCGAGGTCACTTGGCACCTTTATCCTGAGCAGGTGGAGAACTTACCATGTGGTCCGTGGAGCAGGAAACATGTCAAGGAAGGTAGGTTTGGGGGGATGCTGCTTGTCTGACTGATCATTTTTGGATGCCTCATCCATGTGGTGGGGAGGAGAGCTTAGAGGTAGATGGTGAGAGTCTTGGAATGTTCTTTTTCTTGCAATCAAAGCTCTAGCCTTCTAGCGTAAGAGCACTCATTGTACTTATGCAAGCGTTTCCAAAAAACCTCTTCTTAAGAAATCAAATTTCAGGGAGGAAAAATGGAATGGCATAGTCTATTTGACACAGAAATTCATAAAGAAAGGGAAAGACTTATGCTTTTAAGAGATTTTCAAATTTATATGTTCATTCCTAGCTCTTTTGAGAACTTATTTTTAAGGAGAAATACAGCAATAATGAATTTTAATTCTTCTTTTTAGAGATTGTGGCTAACTACATAAAGGAAATATATTACAAGATTATTCTTTCAACCTGAATAAGTTGAAAATCAATCAAATCATTAAATTAGTGATTCAGTTTGATTAGATTTAATGCATTTTGGAATGTGCATTTTATTTTTATTATTTTT
>NW_006299593.1:3720839-3730243 GCF_000327345.1 Myotis davidii | reverse complement strand
CCTGGTGTGGGGTTTCTGGGTCACTTTGGATGGGTTAAAGCTACCGATCGCACACAAAACTGTAAGTTTTTCTCTATCATGGAAGGATCATTCCCCTCCTGTGTGGACACATCCATATTTGGAGTGGGTTTTGGTCAGAGCCCAGACTGTGGTCTTTGAAGTGCTTGCTCTGCAATCAAAGTCAAGGTAGCCTGTTCCATGAGCCCACCGGGTCTCTAGGCCCTCACGGCAGGCTCAGGGGTGAGGTGCGGCTGAGCCTTGCAGCAAAAGGAAACAAGGTAGACAAGACAGCAACATGGAGACATGTGAAGGGATGATAAAGATAAGTTTAGTTAAAGGGACAGGATGGAAGGGAATTCTTAGATGGAGAAGTTGAAAAAGAGCGATGCATTTTAGATGAATTATCTTAAGGGACGCCGGCATGTTTTCTGAATTCTCTGACCCTTAAATCACACCTCTTCTCATTAATGATAGTGACACCCTGACTTCCATCTGTTATGTAACTATTATTATGTGTTTCTCTATATGCGTTTCTTCTACTATGAAATTGATCACAGTAATTTAGGTAGAACAATTGGGCCAAAAATGATTCCTCGTGTATTATTCTTCTACCCATATGGTGAGATAACTTCCTTGATATTAGACAAGTGTTAAGGTGTTTCTAATGGCTTGGAACAAATGTTAGATTTGGGCTTCTAATGGTGGTTAACGTGTTGCTAAAATAAGTCATCCATTGCAAAGTCACATAATGGAATGTTAATCTATAGGTCTGAGAAAGGATTTGAAAGAAAATTGAGAGTGATCAGAGAAGCCATTTATCTTGGTAACCAGGAAGGTTAATCCTAATCAAGCCAGGAGTCATGTCATGCCGATGTCAGTTCTGTTCCATTTGGGTGTCCTGCTTCTGGTTACATGGGGTCATTCTACCCTTTCACCATCTGTGTTTGACAGGTCTTACTCGCCTTCTGTTTAAAAATGGGAAATGTGAGAGAAGGAATGATTAGATGATTAAAGAGTTACTTTTTTTTTTCAGGGTTATAGAAAATTACATTAGCTCTCAGGTCTGCATATTCTCAGGCCTGGGATTAGGTTGGGTAGATTTTATGTTTTCTACCAATGTTCCTTAAATCATGGTCCCATGGGTAGCCTGTATCATAGTCACTTAAAGTGTTTGCTCAAAATGGAGATTCCTGGGCACCATCCTGACTTGTGAACTCAGAAGGCCATTTATAAGTTTGTCATTCCTAGAGCCTGGACTGTAGTTGGAATACCTTTCATGAGTGTCCATCAATGAGAATTCAGATTATAGGCTGAGGCCTCCAAGGGGAGAGAGTCCCTGAATCATAGGACCTCCAATCCCCACTCCAGAGCCCTGTGTCCAGGTGGGGCAAAAGTAGGTATACCGTTGTGAGTATGTGAAACACAGAGTTTATTCTTGGATTATTATTTATTGTATTATTTTCCATATGAACAACTACAAACCTACCTACTTTCGCCCCACCCTGTATGTCAAAGAAACTCGCCTCTATTAAGAAGATGTGTGGAGCTGGGAATCATGTCAGGGAAGCCAATGGCCTGTGGTTTTTCCAGCCTGGCCTAGTGCAGGGTAGATCAGGGTTTCTCAACCTGGACACTATGGGTATTTTGGTCTGGGTAGTTCTTAGTGATGGGGGCTGATCTGTGCATTATAACACAATAGCAGCATCATTGGCTTCCACCCACTGGATGATAATAGCACCTCTTACCCGCTACTACCACCGGTTGTGACAACCAGACACGTCTCCAGACATGGCCAGACGTCTGGGGAGGGACACCTTCCCTAGCTGAGAACCACTGGAGGAGATGATCACCAAAACAGTGTGACTTTAAGATCACTTGGGGCTGGAAGTCAGATATTATCTCATGATTCACTGTCCAGGTAAATTTTCAAGAGGCTCTTAGCAAGATAGAGCCTCAGGGGCAAGGGCAGTAGCCCGCAGAAGATGCCGGGTTCTGCACTTGCTTAGGAAAACAGCAAGAAACGGACTCATTAAGGGGCCCCAGGCTTTTCTTTTTTTGGTGATCTGTGCTTCCAGTTTCCCCTAAATCTTGTGGGTGCTGAGCCAGGGCTGCTGTGAAAGTGAAAGTGTCTGAGAGTGGGGGAGAGACTCTCCACTGGACTCCCATCTCAGAGATCGGGGGAGGGCCCGCTGGATGGCAGAGATTCCTGGAGACGACCACCGTGGACCTGGCATGGGTGGGAGGAACTGACCCTGGCTCCCCTGCCTGTGACCCATGGATCCTGGTGGAGGCTGGAAGAAAGGGAAATGCAGAACCGACAAACTTGAGGCGGCTCCCAGGGCACACATTTCTTCTTTTGCTTCTTGATCATTCATTTTAGTCCAACAATGAAAATCGTGACAACCTTCCACTGCTTTCTCACACTGTTACTCAAAACTCTTACTCTTTCACATGTCTTCCTAATCCATTGTAAGCCCTGCAGGGTGGGTTGCGGGACTTAGCATCCTTTCTTGCACTGTCCGGGGGGTCTGACATCCAGTGCTTGGCATGCAGGCGCTCTATTGAGAGGGTATTGACCACACAGGGAAAGCCCCTGCTGCCCGGTGGTTTGGGAGTGTTTAGTTGGAAGATTGCTTGGTGAATGTCAGGACCACCCACATTGTATCCAGTCACAGGCACATCTTTTTATTCTTCTTCTTTTTTCTCAGTTCCCCCAGCCAAAGTAGGGCAGACAGGCCCTGGAGTGCATGTGACTCTGAGATACATAATGAAAGTGACTATGAGGGGGGTTGTTTAAACTTTTCTTCTCTCTGAAATTTAATGTTGAAAAAAATTATTCAGAAACAAAAAAATCATTATTCCAGTCTCCAAAAGGTAAAGTGAATAATGACAACAGTGATGGGTTTTTCTCCACTTAATTTTTTTCCACCTGATAAATTATAATTTGTCTGATATTGGGTCTAGTTCTGTCCCTTAGAAAATCAGAGTAAAGGGAATGAAAACTTTTGTACTTAAGACCTTCATAACTAGAGCAATTTATTAAGCCATATGGCTTTATTCAATGCAGGTTATTATTCTTATTTAAAGAAGTCTTATTTGAAAGTGTGCTTTTAGATAGATGCATAGATAGATACATAGATATACAGAGGTAGAATTAAATATATAAAACAGTACTATGAATCAATAAAAAATGATAAAAAATTAACGAACAACATGAATGGATATTTTTCAGACTAGGAATCCTATATAATAAAAGCCTAATACGCTAAGTGTCTGGTCATCCAGTTGGTCGTTCAACCAATCAAAGCATAATATGCTAATGATATGTGAAGGCCACTCAACCGCTCGCTATGACATGCACTAACTACCAGGGGGCAGATGCTCTGACCGGTAGTTTAGCTTGCTGCTGGGGTCTGGCCAATCAGGACTGAGTGAGATGGGCCGGACATGCCCTGGGCCCTCCCGTGGTCCCTCCCCTGCTGACCAACCTCCCGCGTCCCTCCCCAGCCCCATCCACCCTGGAGCCCTCCTGCAGTCCCTCCCCTGCTGACCAACCTCCCGCGCCCTCCCCCAGCTCCATCCTGCACTGGTGGGGTCCCTCGGCCTGGTCTGCACCCTCTTGCAATCTGGGACCCCTCAGGGGATTTTGGAGAGCCAGTTTCAGCCCAATCCCACAGGCCCGGCCGAGGGACCCCACTGGTGCATGAATTCATGCACCAGGCCTCTAGTAATACAATAAACATGGAACTATTCCACCTAGCCTATAGTGAGCTGGTTGGTTTGGCTTTCAGCATTGTGAAACTTACAATGTGCTAACCTGGTCTGGCCTGGGTTCTGGACCCAATGTTGTCCATTTGCTGTGGTCGAAGCCTCTGCACTCCCTGAGCAGCTCCCAGTCCCTGATGGATAAAGGTCTCCACACATGCAAGCTGTGCCCAGGACAAGAACATGCCTTCCTCAGATAGTGAACACGGACACAGAGGAGCTCCTCTTAAGGTCCATACCTGTTTTGTTCCTGTTCAAGTAAAAATGTCTGTCCCCATGCTGTCACTGACTTACCTTTAGGCATAAACTAAGTTCTTTCCAAAGGGCACATGCCTCTGACTGCCCAGGTTGAGAGCCTCCTGACCACCTGGGGGACAGGGACTGATGTTACTCTAAGCATCAGGAGAGAGAGGGCAACTCGAGTGATGACAGGAAGTCAAAATCATGTTTGCTGATCCCTCATGGACAAAGTACAGATACACTTGGGTTGGCAGAGGTGAACTCAGTGGCTCTCAGTGCATGTATCTCTGATAAAGGGTCTAGATCAGCCGTGGGCAAACTACGGCCCGCGGGCCGGATCCGGCCCGTTTGAAATGAATAAAACTAAAAAAAAAAAAAAAAAGACCGTACCCTTTTATGTAATGATGTTTACTTTGAATTTATATTAGTTCACACAAACACTCCATCCATGCTTTTGTTCTGGCCCTCCGGTCCAGTTTAAAAACCCATTGAGGCCCTCAAGTCAAAAAGTTTGCCCACCCCTGGCCTAGAGTGAGGATGTGGCATGGTCCTGGCCTGGTATACACAGTTGTAAGTGCCTCCCAGACATGGTAGTTTGCCGTCTCTGGTCTAGTTTATAAAGCATGTGCACAGAGTGTCTATTGGGAGAACTATGGAGACACCACCCGTCCCCTTTAGAGCTGGAGCATGGCCCTTCGAGTAGCCAGTGCCTTCTATGGGGGTTGAAAGATCCAGGCACTAACCGAGAAGAGTAAGTTGGTGATGGTGGTTCCTTCACACACTTGAAAGAAAAGAAGTGTAACCTCTCACGGGGCAGCACTGTGCTTGGCCAATTGGATACAAGACAAGGGATTGTGTGAAGAGCTGAAGTGAAACCCAGCTGTGGCTACAGCAAGTGAGACAACAGGGCAGTGTGGAGAGCCAGGAAAATACCATGGGAGCCCAGGTCAATCAGAGTGATTCCAGGGGATGGTCCATAAATTTTGTAGACTCCCCAGAGCGGAACTGAGATATGGAAGTTACAAAGAGAGAAAATACATTTCTTGTCTTAGACTTTACTCATCACCATTTTTCTCCTTGTAAACTTTTTTTTTCCTCTTTGGACACTATTTAGAAAACAAAAAATCATCTTACAAACAAAAAGGCGTTCCTGCTCTCTGTTTCTGCTGGGCTCATTGGCTAGTGGGGGCACAGATGAGGAGAAAACTTATAAGACATCTAGACGAGCACTGGGCTGAGAGCAGCCATGGGAGTCGCAGGACGGAGCCTAAGAACCGGAGCTGGTCCTGCCACCATTCTTCCCAACACGGCCATTTCTTTTCTTTAAGATTTAGATTTGTATGTTCTTCAGTGAATCTAGGGTTTGCCATTTTTCTCACACTGGTTTTCCTGTACACAGTCTCTGTTTCTCCAGAGAAGAAAAAATTTTGTAACTTTGTATAGCTCCTCCTTGTGGAGGGATTAAACCGGAAGTCCTACGCCCTGGTCTTGCTCACCCTCCC
This sequence comes from Myotis davidii, assembly GCF_000327345.1. Taxonomy (NCBI): domain Eukaryota; kingdom Metazoa; phylum Chordata; class Mammalia; order Chiroptera; family Vespertilionidae; genus Myotis; species Myotis davidii. Next base: position 3,724,736 of record NW_006299593.1, on the reverse strand, counting down.
ACCTGTCTCTTCCCACACCAGCCCCCTCAGGCACACACACTCTCACATGCCAGACCTCAGTCACTTATCTCTTTCAGTTCTCTGTTCTTTCTCATCTGCCTGGAGCCCTCTCTACTCGGGGCTCCCGTATGACCCCCCAATACCTCCCTGCGATTTAGCCACAAGTGTGGACATCTTGTCCGCTGGGAGTCCCTAAATCTGCAAATCACTGGAAGGAGAGTATCATATTCCTTCCTCAAGTTGTTTAAACAGAGAGGCTCATAACTTTAGACACTGTGGGCTTCCTTTGAGGTGAGCTCAATGAACGCTCCTGAACTTGCATGGTATGAGTCAACCCAACCAACAGATAGCTTGGTTTTCAACAAAGAAGTTTGTCCTTAATGAGTAATATCTAACACTAGTGCTCTCGGCCTTTCCTGGAGAGAATAAACTCGAATAGCCTGGAAAAAGCTGCACTGACAAGATTGTCTAAGGCACTGAACTGCCCATTGGCTCTTCCTGATGGGAGTGTGGGAGGGGAGGAGGCTGTGGGCTATAGAAAAGAGAGCCTGAGCTTGGGACCCTTCTGCTATTTTTCAGTGAATCCCAAGGGCAAGTTGCCTAGCATAAGTATTGAATAGAATTCATAATACGTATGTTGAGAGGAAGAAAATATTTCATGCCCATAACATACATTAGGCATTCAGCAAACATGTGTTTGCTTTTGAATAGATAATCTCATTTCCAACCTCAGATCAAACTACATTATCTTGATACCCTCACAGTATGGGTGCACTGAGTTAAGCTTTAATGTTACACCCTCATTTTTTAACCATTACTGCAATTAGTGATTTCACAGAATTTGTTTCTGAGTGTTCTGTGAACATGGGAGCAAGGAATGGACAATGCCAGCCACTCTCCTATGTGTGACTTGATGTGAGAAAATTTGTTGAGAATTGAGTGCTCAGAAGTACTGTGTCCTTTGAGGGACTGCCATGCTTCCTCCTTTCTGGTAAGACAGTTGTGCAATTTATTGTGTTTCTTATTTTGTCTTGGCTCCCAGGAAACTCAGAGTTAAATGGAAGCTCAGAGCTAAACTGACGCTCAATCACAGTATATTTTCCTTTGTCTTTGAAATATATTTATGTCTTGGTTGTAAATAAAATTTTTATTTAAATATGAAAACCCCATTACATCTTTTACTTTAAGAAGAGCATGGAAGTATAGGCATATCGGTAGCCACAACTCCTCAGATATCCTGTGGGTAGATGTCATACTTATTAGTAGCAACTAGACATTACAATTTTCAGTTCATAAATCAAAACACGGTGCTATGAGCAGACTGAGCATTCCATTCATTCATTCATTTATTCATAAAGCATCTCTTTGCTCACCTCTATATGATAGGTCCATTTCAAGGAGCATCCTCAATAGTGGACTGCTCATTCTGACAGCACTCCCTCACTCACACCTCTATCTTTCCAAAGAAAAAGTGTTTTTCAACTTTGGTGCCTCCACATATTCCCCATAAGCTGTGAGGTGTCCGGCACCAGAACTGTGACTAACTCAGGTGACAACTGCTTCACTCCCTTGCTTCCTCCCTCAGCTGCCCATCCCCCCTCCCCAAATGTGCACACACAGATCTTAGTTCCAGAGGGGCTGGCGATACTCTACTGCTGGGTCTCTGGCCTATGGCTTGTGAACCATTTATATGCGTCCTTGTTGGTTTGGGAGTTTCAAAGTGAAAGAAGAAGTGCTACAGTAGAAAGATTTTGAGACAGATGCAGAATATTTCCTCAGTATTTCAAAATAATGTTATAAATTTAACAAAAAGAGTTTTCTGACAAAGTCTGAACTAGCTACAGTAAAATGAGACAGTTACACATAATATGGTATTAGAAAGCTAGCTTTGGAGTCAAACTGCCTAAATTTGAATCCCACTATCACTAATCACTAGCTAGATGACCTTCATCTTTAGCTTCTTCATCTGGAAAATGGGCACATCTGAAATATGGATATTGTGAGGATTAAAGGAGATGATCTCTGTCAAACACTTCCTATAAAAACACCATTGGTATGTGTTTCATTAACATCAGTTGTCATCATAGCACCACTATGGGCCTTGCTACGATGCAGGCATGATATTAGCTCCTCCTACCTAAGTCATTGGTGAAAGCCACAGCCAACAGTGCTAGAGCTTGGCTTGTCTTACTCCAGTTTAGTTCTTCTTTCTTTTCTTTAGAGATATAGTGTTTACAACATCTGCTGATCCACTTTCCTGGCCCACAGCCACCCTGCTGGTCTGTGGTTGATGGGCCATGTCTTGCTTCTACTCCTTTTACCTCTACTGTTTGAATGTGCCGGCCTTAATGCATACGACTGTATCAATCATATTTATGGAGCTATATCAGTTTTCTCCTTGTTTTTCTTTCTTCTCTCTCTGTCTCTATTTTTTTTTGGCCATTTCATTCCCAAGTTAGTAAAGCGCCTGAGCTGTGACTCTCCAATAGAGTAATGAGGGGCTCCTGGAAGTTCCCTGAGGAATGCTGGCCGTAGAGACGCCATGGTCTCTGAGCTATTGCGGTGGGAGCAGTTCCTCCAGCTCCCCTTCCTTCGGGTAGGAAAAGTGGCTGTGGGCTGTGCGCCGCCTGGAAGGCCCTCCATTCCTGAGCAGCGGCTTCCTCCAGAGCTGCTACGTCCCCCGCTGTCCCGTGGACCTCTGACCGCTGGAGTGAAGCTGAATGTGTTTGTCTGGGTCTCCCTGGCGCCACGGTTTAATGTCTGTGATCACTTACGTGTGGGTTACAGCAGCAGCCGCTGACTTGTTTTTCTGATTTACTGTAAGAGTCCTGCACGTGGCCTACTCTCCATTTCCAGGCCCTTATTTTTAGATATCATTGTGAGAAAACAGCAGGACCTTCCAAATGAGACTTTCGTTTCCTTGGCCCCAGTTTCTGCTATTGCTACTCAAGGGTTCTTGTGAGTGTATTCTTCCTCTCTCACTATCCTCTGGACAGGGGTCCTCAAACTACGGCCCGCGGGCCACATGAGGCCGGCTGAAAACATTTATCCGGCCCGCCCGGTGTTTTTGCCGCCGCTGCCTGTCCTGCTTAGCAGCCGACTCATGCCGGCCCACAGTGCACATGTGTGGAATGTCTGAGGGACAGTGAACTGGCCCGCTGTTTAAAAAGTTTGAGGACCTCTGCCTGGAATTTATTCTCTTCACTTGGTCATTTAGAACCCAGAAATCCATAGCCGGTGGGTGAGAAATCTCACCACATACACAATTATGATAATAATAGGTACAGAGCACAGTTGTCACCCCAGGGCTCAGCCAGGGTCCTTGTGCCCCATTCTGAGACCACCCTGCCTTCCCTTCATGTGGCCCTGATCCCGTTCTGAGCCATTCTCAGTTCTCCGGCTCAGGGTGACCAGCCATTCCAATCTGTCTCAGAGTCAGAGGTTTCCACGATATGAGACACTCAGTATAAAAACCAGTATCTTGAGAAAATAATGCCATCATTGTGATAGGTGTATATCTACTGAATTAAATTTTCAGTGCGGTCACACAGTTTTAGGTGAAAAAAAAAAGAGTGCAATTATGGGGAAACTTTAAAACCTTATATTGTGGTGTGTTTTTTCAAACCCCAAGTCAGAAGTTCTTTCTTTTCAGATATATATATATCTGAAAAGAAATATTATATATAATTCAGATATTATATATATAATTGATTTCAGAGAGGAAGGGAGAGGGAAATAGAAACATCAATGATGAGATAGAATCATTGATTGCATTGATTGGCTGCCTCCTGCACACCCACACTGAGGATCGAGGCCACAACCCGGGCATGTGCCCTGACTGGAAATTGAACCATGACCTCCTGGTTCATAGGTTGATGCTCAACCACTGAGCCATGC
>NW_006299593.1:3720150-3720768 GCF_000327345.1 Myotis davidii | reverse complement strand
TCCCTCCCCATCCCCATGGCCACCACTACTCATCTCCTCCTGGAAGACTTCCTGGATTGCCCAGGTAGAATTAATCTCTCCTTCTTCTGTGGAATTATGCCATGTGGCTCATTTTCCCTCCACTCTGATTGACACATTTATCAAACACCTACTGTATGCTGGGCACTGTACTAATGTAAGAAGATTAAAAAGATCACGCTCTTAACCTCAAGCAGCTCACAGTCTCATTGAAGAGACGCTCAGAGAGAAGTGGAGCTCTCCCACTGAAGATAATCAATTCCTAAGTGACACCATTGCAATTATGACACTTAAGAAGCTGACACAGGGTTTGCTCTGTAACTAAAGTTTTTATTTATTTATTTATTTATTTTTTGCCTCCCGGGAGCTATAGCCTCTAAATATATACAATTTTTATTTATTTATTTTTATTTATTTATTTTTTGCCTCTCAGGAGCTATAGCCTCTAAATATATATGAGGCAAGTTTTAATTTGTTTTTTTTTAAATCTTTAAATTCTTTATTAGTTAAGGAATTACAAATGTGTCATCATCCCCCCCATTAACCCCCATCGTCCCCTCTACCCCCACCCATGCTCTCCTCCCCCTGTTCCCTTTCCAT
>NW_006299593.1:3715847-3720049 GCF_000327345.1 Myotis davidii | reverse complement strand
CAAGTCCTTTGGTTGATCTCTTCCCCTTACCACCACCCTCCCCCACTTTCCCTCTGGGGATTAATAGTCTGATTGCTGTTTCTCTGTCTTTGAATCTGTCCCTGTTCATCAGTCTATGTTGTTCTCTATATTCCACAAATGAGTGAGATCACGTGGTATTTATCTTTCTCTGACTGGCTTATTTCACTTAATTCAAGTCTACCAAAAAACACATTGTCAATCTCAGATTGCTATTCTGCTTAATGGCCAATAGAGGGCGGCCACAGACAATGTACAGTAGTTGTATTACTACTGATCAACTTGGTTTGTTTCCAGAAAGTCCTGGATTTAACCAGTCTCTGGCCAGCACAAAGTTATCCCACATCTCATCCTTCTGTGGCCTGAAATGCCCAGGGTTGTAATGAAAGTGAGTGATGATTTAGTCATCTTTGTGTCTTTACAGATAAAAAGTGAGGTTCCAGATAAAAAGTGTTTCTTGAATGGAGACACACCTTTCTCCCTCAACTCAACTTAGCTAAGAAGCCAAACCTAAGTGTAGGGGGACAGGATGTCCTTAAGAACACCACCATTGAAGTCAGATAAACCTGGATTTGATTTCCAGCTCAGCCTTTAATCACCTCTTTGAATTTGGGAAAGTAATTAATCTCTCTGTGCCTCAGTTTTCTCATCTGAAAAACAAGTAGTCCTGCCACTTTATAACGTTGTTATAAGAATCAAGTAATGTGTGTTCAAGTCACTTAGCATAGTGCCCGGCCACCAATTGTTGTTTTATTATTGGTAGTATTTCTCCTTTAATGGCCCCATCTCCAATAATATGACCTCCAACCAGCTCGGCCACTCATACTCATAAGTAAACCATGTCATCTCTATAATTGTACCGTCTCTGAAATCTTGTTTTCAGGCTTCCCACGCTGTGACTGCCACACCCTATGAGCCCAGCTCACCCACTCAGCAATTCTCTGATCTCAATGAGCTACTGCTCCCATGGTTCTGTGACTTTTTTACTACCAAGCATCCATTACATCCCCTTTAGTGTAGATTCCCAATTCCGGCATTGTAGAAATACTGAATAAACACCCTCAAATCTCCCGCCCCTCTCTCCTACTGTCTAACCAGATGGAAAAACTCCTAAACCTGTTTAAACAATGGTCCACCTTCTCAGTGCCTGTACCTGGGCAGCTGAGCATGGCTGGGGAACATGAGATAAACGAGTCACCTGGACTCACTTAAATTTGTGACCAAACATATTAGGTAGACAAGCATACTACGCCTACCTAGTAAATTTACTTTCCTTTTCCCCAATACTTATTTTTCTTTCTCTCCTCAAGATCTTACCACCTCCTCCCACCAACACTCTCACTTTTATATTTCATAAAGAAAACATATGTTCAACTGAATGGGAACCCCCTCATTTTACTGCCACCAAGTGCTTTCACCTACCCACATCTTCACCTCCAGTGCTACCCATAGCCCTGGGCAATGAGGGCCCCCATCCAGAGACCCAGATCTTATAGGGTCCAGCTTCTGCTGTATTCCTCCTCACGGGTTGAGGTTCTGGCCAGGGGAACGTGGTGCCCACATGTAGCCTGGATCCTGCTTGCTTTCTAGACCACTTGGGACTGTGACATGCTCTGGAGGCCAGAGCTGTTTTCAGGGCCCACACAAATGTTTCACTGGGTCCTTCTAAATTCTTCTCTTTAACAAATTCTTTTCTTCAACATCTTTAGTATCCAGGGAGCTCCTAACTCAGGTGCAAGGCAGCTTTACTCAAGAAATACAAATACTAAGGTTCTACATCAGTGTTGTCAAATGGTCAATTGGTATGAGTGGGTAGCTGAGATAAGTGGTGAGGAGCAGCATGGAAAGGGGGAAATGAGGAAAGACAAAGAGAGTAAGACAGAGGCACCCAGATGGAAGGATCTGGTAGAGGGAGAAGGGAAAAGTGGAGAGTGTGAGGTGAGCAGAAGAGAGAAGCCTCCATATGGTTGAGTGGGAAAACATCCCAGGGGTTCCCTAGTCCACAGTCTTTTTCTGATCCAGTCTTCCTGGCTGGGGCCAATAGGATGCTGACACCTAACTGAGAAATTCCTAGAATTGCTTCTTGTTTCTGAAATGCAGGTCCTAGCTAGCCACGTGACTGCATCCTGCTCCTTGATGTGTAAATAAAGCTGCCCATGGCCACCAGATGGCAGCACACCAGCCAGAGCTGGAGTGGTTTGGTTGGGGCAGCCAGACCTCTGGAGCGGCCACTGGCAAGCTGAGCAGGTTCATGCCACCATTTCATCAGCTTCAAAATAATTTGACGTGTGTGTACAGTGGATGGTTGCATTTGGGACTCTGCTTATTGTGTTGAGCAGTGATTTACTGCACTTTCTATGATCTCACTTGGTTCTTATAACAGGGAGGCAGAAAAATTACCTTCCACATCCTCTCAGCTCAAAGGGGATAAAACTTGGACCTGCCAAAAAGAAGAAAAACTTATTAACATGCATGAAATCATCCATGCAAATTGTGGAACATAGTCATGGTTTTGTTTGTTCTGTAGCAGTGTAAAGATTGCAAACTGTTCTGCAAGATCGGAAGGGGGGAAACGACAGGTTAATAATTCCTTTTCAAGGAGACACCTGCTATTTCTCCTTCCAGGTGACTGGAGGCCCATGGCCCTTTGTTTAGCAGTAGGTTTCTAGAAGAGAGGTGGCGCTATTGTCACTTTTTGGGATGAATATAACAGGGCTCCTTGGGGCTGTTCCACCAGCTCTTGCTCTCAGAGGGCTCCCAGTCTCCATGGGTGGCCACAGGCGAGGCCTTTGTAACCTTGACACTTTGGACGGTGTTGACTGGAGCAGGGTGGGCAGCTAACTCAAGATGCAGCTACCTTGTTTTCTCTCCGTCTGAAGTCCATAGAGAATGGGTGTTTGGAACTGAGCCCTGCAAGTTGCAGGGCACTAACAGGATGGCCCTTGAGCTCTGGTAAGAGCTCATCACTAGCGAAATCTACCTTGATTTTTACTCCTCTGAAGCCATGCTATTTTTCTCAACATTTCTTAGATTTTTTGAAATAATATGCTATCCTTAAATAATTGTACACACATGCACATGCTTTATCTATCTATCTACCTATTGATAGATATGTATGTGTCTATATTTATATCAGGGTTTCTCAACCTCAGTATTATTGCCATTTGGGACCAGACAATACTTTGTTGTCTGGGGCTTCTCTGTGTATCATAGGCTGTTTAGCAGCATCCCTGGATTCCACTCAGTTAATGTCAGTAGCAGCCCACTCACTTGTGACAACTAAAAATATCTCCAGACATTGCCAAATGTCCCCTAGGGGATTAAAACCATCTGTCTGTCTGTCTATCATCTATCTATCTATCTATCTATCTATCTATCTATCTATCTATCTATCTACCTATCTAATATTATAAAAGGCTAATATGCAAATTGACCAAACTGTAGAATGACCAGTCACTATGACATTCACTGACCACTAGGGGACAGATGCTCCATGCAGGAGCTGCCCTCTGGTAGTCAGTGCGCTCCCACAGGGGGAGTGCCAACCAGCCAGAAGCCAGGCTCATGGTTGGCTAGCACAGTGGCAGTGGCACAGCACTAAGGATGTCCAACTTCTGGCTTAGGCCTGCTCCCCATGGGCCTAAACCATCAGTCAGACATTCTCCGAAGGCTCCCAGACTGTGAGAGGATGCAGGCCAGGTTGAGAGACCCTCCTCCAGAGACCCCCACTCCCCCCAAGTGCATGAATTTCGTGCACCAGGCCTCTAGTCTATCTATATTAAATCAGCTTGACTCAGAATCTGTTTCTTGCAGCCAAACATTTGTTGACTAAGACAATGATAAAGCATGAAGAAATTACGTGAATACAGCAAGTTAGCAGCATAACCGAGACTGGATAACAGGTCTCCTGAACACTACCCAGTGGGCTTCCTACTACTTTCCCCAAGAGAATTCCTTTGCAGGGTCTTTAAACCCACTATCTTGCCAACATTGTGCTATCCCTTATGCTAAAACCAGTACCACTGGAATTAACAGATTGTGTGTATGGAATGAAACATTCCTTGCTCTAGTCTCTTCTTATTTGTCTGGGACACCACAGTGAATAATCTGTGTGAGGAGCACGGTGGGGTTGTTGCTGGGGATGGCAGGCCTGGCCTTCCCTAACATCCAGGAAAGGGCCAAGC
>NW_006299593.1:3708028-3715219 GCF_000327345.1 Myotis davidii | reverse complement strand
ATCCCATTGAGCATCTTTTCACTCATTGAAGTGTCTATTCAAATATTCTGCCTGTCTTTAAAATCGGTTTGTTTTCTTATTGTTGAGCTTTGAGAATGCTTTAGATATCCTGGATATAATTCCCTTGGCCACATAAGTGATTGAAAATATTTTCTCCCAATCTGTGTGTGGCTCACTTTCATTCTCTTATGCCTTTCCCAGAGCAAAAACTTCTTATTTTGATGAAGCCCAAAGTCACGTTTTTCTCTCATAGACTGCATGTTTGATGTCAAGGGCTGTTTTCCAGAATCCCAACCCAGGATAGTGTGTAGACATCAATATGTTTCATAAGTGGGAAAGACTCTTTGATCCTCTCATTCAGCCTCTGCAATGGTTTGCAACCATGTTCTTTCGTTTTTCCTCTGCAGCTCTGCCCATGTGAACACACCCACACACTTCAGCACTACAAACACAGATTTCCTGTGTCACTGTGAACCTCAGCCCTCCCTTCCCAGGCCTCCTCCCAAAGATCACAAAAGTCACATTTTCCAAAGCATTTTTTTTTTTTTATTGTGCAGGGGAAAGTGCTGGGAGACTGGAATAGTCAGTGCTACTTTTATAGTTGAACACTCTCGATCCTCTTTCGCAAACTTATGCAAGTAGGAAAGGCATTCTGGAAGCCCATCTCCTCAAAAATACATTCGTACAGCAAAACTCGAGCTATGTATCAGCCAAACTTAATGCTCAAGTCAATTAATTGGCTGTGTTTTTCTTTTTATTAAATTAATTAATTTATTGTTTTAATTTATTTTTTTATTGCTTAAAGTATTACAAAGGGTATTACATATTGTTTTTCTATTTGTATTTTGAAACTACCTTCCCATATATTAAAAGTAAGAGATGTTTTTAGGGACTGCTCTTAATCCCGGATATAGCCTCTTCCTACTTTTCTTGGTTTGAAGTCAGCCATATCATAGTCGGTACAATAAAATAATGCTAGGAAAGAGGAGAGGGGGCAAGGGTGGAGTTGAAGGAGAATAAATGGTTCATTCCTGAGCACACAAAGTAAATCCTTTCTTCCATTTTTTAAAATTGATGTTAAAATATTATGAATTCTTTCCTTAATGTGCCCACGACTGTTTGTTATAAGACATAGCAATTCTTTTGTTGGGTGAATCTCTATTTAGTGTATGTTTGGAGTTTAGTAACACTGTCCCCTTAAAAAAACACCCACCCAAACATTGCAATTAGTTTTCACCTGGAAAAGGTCTCTTATGCCATAAGATGTGCCAGGTCAGAGGTCCTCGAAAATGGGAGTGAATCCTGTGTCAGTCACAAAGTCACTCGTTCGTGGTTCCCTTTTCCCACTTCCTGTTTGTCTGTCTGAGCTTCCTGCTTCTTCAGCTTCTGCATCCAGGACTTCGGTGTTTTCGTTCATCCTTCAAGTGACCATCGGCTGAAAGCAAACACGCGGGTAAAGAAAAAAGAAAGGGGAACGACATTCTTCTAGTTCTTCCCTGGGCAGCGAGAGAGTTGGTGTAGAGGCGCGAGAACCCTCAAGGCATACCAGGGCCAGGCCTGTGTCTGACCAAGAAAGCCCAAGTTGGACAGAGACTTTGGTTGCTCACAGATGCACGCAGACTAAATCCTAACATTTCTGTGAGAACCTTGGGTGATAAAAGGAAACCCCCAAGCCATTTCCCCCCCAGACAGCTGATAACATTGACAGCTTAGATGAGGAGGCAGGATGTCAGCAGCAGAATCACAGGGGAAATTCTGCCTTCTGCAAAGCCTCACCCATGTACTGCAAAACGTAGCCTGCAATGAACAGAAACACTGGTAAACAACATACTTTTATGACAAAGTAAATTCTCAATAATGTCCCACAAGTCAGCAGTCCTAAGCACGACATTGCTGTTGATTTTTTTCTACACTCTCTCAATTCCCTCCTGCTGGTTAGAGACACATTCTTTACCACCTAAGGAAGTATTCTTGATAATTCGTTTTCTGATACGAATCAATGTTGAACTTTATCAAATGTAAGTTCACAGTCTTTTCAAAGCATATGGCTTTTTAGTTCTTTTACCCATTGATTAATAAATCACTTAATGGTTTTCCTAATATTCAAGTATCCTTGCATCCCAGGGGTATTCTAGACACTTGGGATACATGAGTGACAAAACAGGGGCAGATCTCAAATTTCCTGTGGTGTGTGGTCTATTTAAGATGGTCTTTATAAAATGACTTAGGAATTATTCCTTATTTTTCTATACAGGCTGTTCAGCTCCTCACTGCTTCCACTGTGGGTTCCTTTGTGTGTGTGTGGCAGCTAAATAGATATAGTTCTTGCTCTTCCTTATTATTGCTTTATTGCGGTACAATTTAAATGCCATAAATTATTTTGTTTTATGTGTACAATTCAATGATTTTTAGTAAATTTATAACATATAGCATCAGTACAATGCAGTGTTTTTGTTGTTAATCCTCAACCCATGATATTTTTCCCATTGGTTTTTAGAGAGAGTGGAAGAAAGGGAAACTGTGTTTTAGAGAGAGAGAGAGAGAGAGAAACAGGAGAGAGAGAGAGAGAGAGAGAGAGAGAGAGAGAGAGAGAGAGAGAGAGAGAGAGAGACATTAATGTGAGACAGACATATCAATTGGCTACCTTCTGCATACACCCCAACTGGGACCAGGGATCGAATCTGCAACCTAGGTATATGCCCTCACCAGGAACTGAACCTGAGACCATTTGGTCTGCAGGCTGGCTCTAACTATGAGAAACACCATCTCAGGGATCGAATCTGCAACCTAGGTACATGCCCTCACCAGGAATTGAACCTGAGAATATTTGGTCTGCAGGCTGGCTCTCACTATGAGAAACCCCATCCCAGGGCAGTCCAGTGCAGTTTTAAAACAGCTTTACCACCCCCAGAAGGTTGCTTCCTGCCATTTCCAGTCAATCCTTGCTCTCACCCACAGCCCAGGCAACCGCTCATCTGCTTTCTGTCCCTAGAGGATTGCCATTTGTGGGTATGTTTTATACGTGGACTCATAATACGTTGTCTTTTGCATTCAGCTTCCTTCTCTTCGCATAACGTTTTTGAGGTTCACCAGGTGTAGCATGTGTCAGTACCTCATTCCTTTATATTCTGGGGTGGTGTTGCACAGCCTGGCGATCCTGCATTGTGTTTACCATCCAGCAGCTGATGGAGCCTGGACTGTTTCCAGTTTGACCATTATGAATACCCCTGCAGGGGACATTTGCATGGAAGTTTTGTGGACGTGTGTCTCACTTCCCACGGATAGATTCCTAGACGTGGAATGGCTGGGTGGCATGGTAAGCTTATGGGTAATGTTTTAAGAACCGTCCAGTTTAAAGAGAGTAGCTCCTCCTCTGTTCAGGGAGCTTCTTTTTCTCCTATCCCTTTCCCTCATCAGTGCAGGGCCTCAGTTTAGGAGCCAGCAAGACAGGGCCACCATTGATTTCTCTGGCGGGACTCTGGACACCTGGGGTGCACTGGCAGTCATGTGCCCCAGCCAGGCCTCCGTTCTGTGAGCACTTCTGGAAGTGGCTCTTGGGTTCTCCACCTGTCCCCCCACCTCCAGCAGTGATGCTCTTTTCTGGATGTTGGTGCAGATTCTTTATGGAACATTCACCCCTGTTCTTAGGCAGCTGTTCCCTATACAGTATACACTGAATTGTGGCTTGGTTAGCTTTTCTGTCAGGTCAGATGCTCACCACCTGCATCTTATAGAAATCCTCCCAAGAGATAGCACACAGATAGCATCCTTCCTTACTTCTACTTTCATTTTCCATTTTTCTTTCATTATCACTGAAGCAATTCTTTGGTTATTGCAATGGGTATTTGGAAATGGGACTGCTACACCATGAGGTCAAACCGCATGGAATTCCAAGTGGTTCTTCCTTCCTGAGCACTCGTAGAGTAACCTCCTTTCATGCTCCCGCGGCATTCCCGCTGTTCTTTCTTCTGAGCCCCAAAGAACATGGTCAGGCTCTATAGTTTCTGGGATGTCTTGGCTGACAGCTCCAAGCTGTACTGGTCCTTTCCTTCCCAGAGTGCTTTTTCCTTTATATTCTTTCTCCAATAATGAACCCCTCATCTGCTACCCTATCTCTACTTGCATACTCTGCATACATTGTGGTACTGGTAGAAACTGTTAGTATGCAAAAAATATAAGAGTTGGGGGGCTGAGAAGGATCTTAGCAAGCATCTTTGTCAACAACCTCATTTTATACATGTATAAACTTTGTTAACAGCAACAAGAATAATAAGCAAATCTATACGTACTTTACATGTCGTAAAGGACACATATATTGTCGCTTGTTGGTACAATGTCCCACTGGGCACAGAAGGGTGATTTGCCCAAGGTGACAGAGCTAGCTCTCGAAATGCTCAATTTCAAAATGTTTGGGATTTGCTTTGGTTTAGATTCTGTAAGTTCTTCCTAACACCGGGACAGATTCCTCTCAGTGATTTCATCTTTCTTGACCCACTTTAAGTCTTAAAATGTGTAGATTGGGAAACTCAGCCTTCAGGTCATTGAAGAGAAAACTGACATAGGACATTTACAAGTAACTTTTTTTAAAAAAAATAAAAAAAATGACAGCAAATAGGAGACAGAAAAATTAGCCATAATCCAACATCTCTGGAAAATAACCAGTCTTATGTGAATCTTGCCATTTTGTTTTTCTGTGCTATACCTCATGTGTATCTATGCTTTTCCTATGTCACAATGTGTGTGTATAAGATGTATTTTTTTTAACAAAATGTACTTACCCTATGTGTACTATTTTGGAGGAAGCAATTTTTAACTTTACCCATAAATTCAATGTGTTCCCATGAATTTAAAGCATTTACTTTAAGGCTACATAGTATTTTACTTTATGATATAGCATACTTCATTCAACCGACTCTGTGTTATTGGACATTTACTTGTATACATTTTTTACTGCAGTGAATACATTTGTAAATAAACTTAATATACATATATTATTGTTTTAACTAAATTATTAGAAGACATCCTTGATTAAAAGGACATGGATGCATTTGCCGTTTTGATATGTAAAGTCTGGTTTAGAGTTGGAGAGATCTATCCAGAAGGTGGTGGCTCTGTGATATTTGGGAGTTCAGGTATTGCCCCAGTATAAATAGGCCACACAGCCTATTGAACTGTCGGTCCTTGAGTAATAGTTACAGTGACTTTTGTCTTCCTACTTCCCTCCCTGCGTTTTTAAGGGGACTGCAAAGGGGATCTTCTTTAACCTAATATTAAAACTCACAAACACTCTAACCAGAAACTTATCAGACCATCTTGTTTAATCAAAGTCATCCAGAGTATGTATTTTGCAAAATCAACTTTTCTTAATCAAGTAAAGGAATGCATCTCTAGAGGCATATGTTTTTGGTGTAGAAATGGAGTCCTGCATCAGGTGGCAAATTAAGTTTGATGCCTTGCACCTACAATAGGATTACTACACAAAGCAGTTGGCTGACATATGTCTTAAAGGTCAATAAAAAAATTTAGAGTTGAATATGTGTTCAAGATGGTTTATTTCCATCCTTTTATTTTACAAATGAAGAAATGAAGGTTCAAAAGGGCCCAGAGAATTGCATAGCTGGCTTATGTCTGAGCTAGAACTTGAACCTGGGTCTCTTGATGCCTAATCAGATACACCTTTCACTGCACCATACTGCCTGCCCCTCTACCACAGGGCCAGGGGAGCTATTAAGTGTTAACGATTGTGTTACATTGGTAGACTGTGGCCTATCAGTTCCTCCAACTTTTGCCACTGCAAACACTGATAACCAGTCACTCTATTCTTCTAGTGAGCCTATACTAGGCCCCAGATGCCCCAACGTTACTCCCAGTCAAAAGGAATTGTCATTTGAGACAAAGCCTTCCCTGCAACCACTCTTTTTCAAAGTGGGGCTGTCCACTCCTCTTTCTCACACACACACACACACACACACACACACACACACACACACCATCAACATTGCTAACTGAAGAAAAGTTGGCTTTACAGGAAATACTATCCGTAACTGGAAACATCAGGAGTCCCTCGGTTCTTCCCCTTCATTAACTGATAAAATGACAGTGCAGGGGAAGTGGACGGGCAGGGTCTGTTCCGGAGGGAATGTGTACGTGTGTGGTACAGCATCTGCATAGTATCATCCTGCTGTGCTCAGAGAAGTCACTAACAGGTCTGGAAATGCAGGCCTGGGAAAACGAGCAAGTTGAAGTTCAGGGTGATAGCTGATGTGTGAAAAAAAAAAGCCTAATAGAATCTTGAAAAAGAGTGTTTTTATTATATACATATTTCAAACCGCAACACAGAGAATAAGTGTAATGAACCTCCATGTGTAGCTTTTACTGAAATTCAATAATTGTCAAGGTTTTGTCACATTTGCTTTATTTATTTGCTTTTCCTTTTATTTTATTTCTTTGCTGAGATGTTTTTAAGCCAATCCCAAGCACTATGCTTTCATTCCTCACGCTTGAGTATACATCTTTAAAAATATGAACATTTAATTTTTTTTAACAGTTATTGGTGGAGAGAGCTCCGTGTCTTCACTGGTTGCTAGTGGGAGTGGGCTCTTTGCGATATCCCAAGAAAAGGAATTTTCTGAGATTCGCTCGGGAAGATAAGATATCGTAGGAAGCTTTATTTCTGTGGAATCAACCCCCTGAGTTTCCAAGGTTCCATAGAAGTCCCGTTTTGCTTTCAGTAGAGCTAAAGTCAAAGTCAGTGTCCAGAGTCTCTGTACTATGGTGGGTATAATCCAATCCAGCATCAGGCTAGTTTAGTGTGTTTCCTGCTGCAGCCCATCAGTCCATTGCATCTGGGGTCTGAAGGGTCACATGGCTATGGAGGAAACATGGGCAAATGCAGGAAGCAGGAGGAAAACCAAAGGAACCAGAGAGCCAAGAGCCAAGAGTCACAAGAGAGCTCCTTTGAGGGATTTTGTAGTCCCAAATTTTCATGGGTGTGCAGTGGCCTTGCCTACTCTAGCCAATTCATGGTTCCCCAGGCTTGACTGATAGGCAAGTATCTTACCTATGTCATCTTGACTCACTGTGCATATGCCCATCTACCCCTTTGTCCAGCCCCTTCCCCCAGTGTTTAGCAGGGAATTGGCTGGTGGTTCCCTGGGGAGTGTGAATTTGCAGCTTCCTGGTGAAGCTTCC
>NW_006299593.1:3702156-3707917 GCF_000327345.1 Myotis davidii | reverse complement strand
TGAATTGCTGCTGTGGCTGCTGGGTCCTCCCACTTTAATTGAGTAGACAGAATGACCTTAAGTACAAATATTAGTGACTAAGCAAAACCTCTGACCTAGAACAAACGACTGGCTTTGACAATGAAAAGGTTAGTACCTCTAACGCCCTCTTGCTTTAGCACACCATGTTGCTGCAGGGCACAGCATCCCATAGTCTTGCGTGATGCCAAGGCCTTCCTTATGTGGCTGTCTGGGAAGGCTGTTAGCTTGATACACAGTTAAGCAGCCACATCGTCTACAACAATTGCCAAATCTCCACTTCTCCTTGTGCCGAGGAATACGCAGCCCCGGCAGTGCTTAGGAGGAAGCAGTCACAATTCTGTAAGCTTCTTGTTATTATACTGGGCTTCCTGTTATGCAAAAACAGGCAGAGGGGGCTGTGAAGTGTTGCAACTGAGAGAGCCATACACTCACAAGAAGCAACTACACTGGAAATTCCTGTGAAACACACAAGCACACCAGAGGGGTGGCCCTGAAAGGCATCCAGTCAAGCGAATTTGCCAGAGTGCAAAAGACTTTGCAAGACTAAGAAGAAAGAGAAAACCAATTCTCTCTCTCCCTTCCTCCCCGTCTCCCCACCTTCTTCTTTTTTTCTCTCTCTCTCTCTCTCTCTCTCTCTCTCTCTCTCTCTCTCCTTCCTATTGCTACTGTTGCCACATTTTTGCCTCTTCCTGCAGAAGACATAGCCATGTATGCTAAGTCCCTTTCCAAAGCAGAATTTGCTCTTTTGGGTTGAAATGCTCGCTTGTCGAACAGTGAAGGACATTTCTACAAGAGATAGAACATGGGGAAATTAAACCTGCTCAATTCCGGCAAATGGTAGCAGGCAGCCAGGGAACAACTGTTAGATCTTTTCTTTTTTAATGAGGGTATGTAAATTTGTTTCCCCTGTGAGAGTGCTGAAAAACCCCATGTGATTGAATTGCAGGTGCACACACAGAGCAAGTCCCTTTGCTGTCCTCAGTCACGGCGTGCTGCCTTTGATATGGGCCAGAGTTTTCCCTGTACCAACATTAAAAATGAAACTTAGAAATAAAAAAAAAATCTAGGAGAGTAATCACAGGATAAATTCATACTGAACTCTACATGCCAGGTTTTGAAAGTGGAAAGATATTAAAAGTTCCCCATTCAGGAGGGTGATTTATCAGGGAGGGCAGTTGGCTTTGGAGAGGGGGATAAGGCGGGTGGAGAAAGCAAGATGCAAGTTTCTGAAGTTAGAAGACCTAATTTTCTCCCATGTGGGCCTTCTTCCCTGTGTGATAATTGGACAGAGTGTCTGCATGTGTGTGGTGTATGTGGGGAGTGTGTGTGTGTGTGTGTGTGTGTGTGTGTGTGTGTGTGCAGGATGTAGGCAACGGTGTAGGTATCCCTGTTTATCAGGAAGGCAGTGATGCCGTGTCTGCTACTCCACACGTCCCCAGCAGCTCACTTCTCAGCTGGGGTGGGGCGTGGGCTGTGAGCTGGCTGTGGGGGCTGGGCCCACCTCAGGTTAGTTCCATGTTCCTTTCTCCCACGCCTCGGCCACATTGGGCTTTGGTCAGAATCCTTAAATCTCTTCAAATGAGCTTGGGCAGAGGGCTGGTAAGGCAGAGGGCTGGTAAGGCAGAGGGCTGGTAAGGCAGAGGGCTGGTAAGACGCAGCAGGACTGCCTAATATGTCTATTTCCTGTTGGGGCGTCAGCACAGCCTCGAGATGCACTTGAGGTTTCAGTGCCATTACGTTGTCACTTTTTGTTCCAAGGCCAGCTGAGCCTTGAAGACCACACATTGGATGGAAAAAAAATAACACAGATTTGTTTATACATAATATTAAGGTAAAATGGGTGGAGGCTGAGGCAGATGCCTCACGTGATTGGTTAGGAAGAATGGCTTTGTTCCCTTCCCAGATGAAGAGGGGGTGTCGTCTCTCCTTCACTTCACTCCACTGTCTAACCCTGTGAATTATTATACACTGATTCTCAATGCCAGTGCCTCTCCCCACTACTAGAATACATGCTTCTCCAGGGGCTGCGTGGATACTGGACTTTGAAATCAGATTTCTAGCCGTGTAACTGGGGCAGATCATCTCACTTGTCTGAGCTTCAGTTGCTCGTCCATAACATGGGGATGACAGTACAGTGCTTACCCTAAAGCATTCGAGTGAGCATTAAGTGAAATGAGACTTATAAAGTGTTTGTATTAAACATGTCACTATTGATATGGACTGTTATTACATCAGGAATGACATCTTCTACTGGCCACCCTGCTGAGGGGGCAATTGTGAACATATCTAAAAATTTCACAAGTAGGTAAACTGGCCAATATTTGTTGCCAATATAAAATGCCCGATAGTGGCCCACATTTCATTCTAAAATGTTCATCTGATTCACTCAGCAAATATGTAATGGGCACCTTCAACTGGCCAGATGCGCTTCTAGGAGGTGTGGTTACATTGGTGAAGAAAAATACATAAAATCCCCTGCCACTGGGAACCTCCTTCCTGATGGCTGGGCTTCCATTCTACACTTTCCTCAGCGGTACTCTTTTCTCGTTCTACCAGATAAACTAGATGCTTACCTCTCCTTAACACTTTGTAATCCATGACTTGATTGCTAATCCCACTTTTTTACTCAAGGCAAGTATGACATCATGTAATGGGCTGCAATTGAGGCAACCATGGCAACAGGGAGTGGTGGACTGCATTTTTTGTGTGCCAGATGCACAGTAAATATTTGAAACCCCGTAAGTCTCGAGTTCACTAATTTAGGTGGTTTCTTTTATTTTTAAAACCATGTCCCCCCTGTGCATAAGAAGTGCCCAATGAATTTTTCTGATTGATTAGGGATAAGAAAGATGAGTTTCTTTGTTAAAGGGAACCCATGCTATATATGTTTTATTTGAACATTATTTTCTCTCTGTGTAATGTGCCCACACATCTTTTCTGTGTGCTGACTACCAGGGGGTGGCGCGGAATGAAGAAAGGCCCCAGCCGGCAGCCAGAAGACCCTGATCAGCCCTGATCGCTGGACAGGCCTAAGGATCCTACCCGTTTATGAATTTCATGCACTGGGCCTCTAGTACTATAAGAATAGTGCTAATAATAATAGCTTCCATTTATAACAGCTATGTTTTAAGAAGCAGACATTGGCTAAAGCCTGCCCACTCATCATTATTAATACTTATAGATTAGACACCTCTCAAGGTATGTATTATTATCACAATTTCACAGAGAAGGAAGCAAACCCCCAGAGATAGAACATGACTCACCCAGGGCTGTGTATGTAAAAGCATGTGCCCTATTTCACCCTGCCTTCTCTTTGTCAGGAACTGTGGTAGGTGCTGGGGAATACAAGGATGAGCAAGGCCAAAGCATCAAGACAGAGTCCCTGTTTTATTATAGTGGAGAGGGAGGGCTTTAAGAAAAACGATCAGGCAGGAAGGTAAGTGCTCTGATGGGCATACGACCCAGTTAAGAAGGAATGGAGCCCAGGAACTAACTGAGTCTGGCTGGGCTGAGAAGGCTTCTCATAAGAGATGTGGCCTGAACTAAATCTTAAAAGATGAATGAGAGCTTTCCAAGAGATAAAATTAGGGGTGGATGGACATGGATGGGGAGAATATTCCAGCAAAGGGAATAGCATTTTGTCATGGATGAA
This sequence comes from Myotis davidii, assembly GCF_000327345.1. Classification (NCBI taxonomy): domain Eukaryota; kingdom Metazoa; phylum Chordata; class Mammalia; order Chiroptera; family Vespertilionidae; genus Myotis; species Myotis davidii. The sequence goes on along the minus strand of NW_006299593.1, from coordinate 3,704,244 downwards.
GTGTGGGCTGGTATTCAGGATGAATAGGGAATGCAGTAGGAAAACCACCAAGGACTCTGAACCCCATGGTAGGGAGTTCAGCCTCCATCTTGTAGGAAAAAGATATTGGAGGGTCATCTGAGGCTTTTAGGCAGGAGAGTGACATAGCCATATTTGTGTTTTAGTGGGACCATGTCATAATGTTGTCAATGGACTAGAGGTGGGTCTGGTAGGAGGAGACAGGTCAGAGAACTATTGTAGAAATCCAAGGAGAGGACACAAGGGCCAAAAAAGCCAGGTCAGGTTAGTGGGGAAGGCCCTGTGTTTAGTAATGATGACACTCAGATTCAGAGAAGTGCTGACTGATAGAACTTTCTGTGATGATGGACATGCCGCCTATGTTGTCCACCACTCTAGCCAGGAGCCACAGGGGGCTACTGAGCACTTGAAATGCGGCTGGTGTGACTGAGGAACTGAATTTAGTTTCTTAATTCATTTTCACGGACATAGGCACTCATGGCAAGTGGCTACTGTATTGAAAGCACAGTGCGAGGGGCTGTTCTTTCTCTCTCTACTCCAGTAAGGGTGAGTTGCTGAGGTCACGAGGCCCTCATTTCCCCCTGGTACAGAGTGTTCTGTAAATGCTTAGCAAGTGCCTTCCTCCTCGCCTCCCTGGTCTGCCTGCAGCCCCCTCTCCAGCCCACAGCCTGGTTCAGAAATCCCTCCTGAAGGGCTGGGAGCATGCACACAGTGTGCAAGGACCGGCTCCCAAGCGAGGCTTATCAGTTATTATGTTCGTTATGAGAAATAGCTCCATAAATAGTAACAGATTCCTTTGTTTACTTTGTCCGGGAACAAGTCACACCCACAAAGAGAGACTGTTCAAAGGAACTAATAGGAAAGGTTAGTCAAAACTAAGTGAAACTCAAGGCCCAGCAGGCCTTCGTCCTTGATATTTAAATCATCTCATGATATGCCTGGCTGAGGAGCAACGCTGAGGGCTGAGGTGGGAGATGACCCTGACACAGGACAGAAAGTTCCCCTGCTTAGTTACTGAAGTCCCGCCCTGTCATCTTCCCCACGTTGGGGCCTAATTTCAGCAGTGCGGAGGTTTGCACTGAGCCATCCACACCCTAACTTGTAACACATGACCCATGACCACAGTCACACCGCCCACGTTGGAGACTGTCATAAGCACTCCAGAACCACAGTGCATGTATGGGTGAACAGTGTTGTATCTGGAATATAAAAGGTGGTTAGTCAAGGCCTTGGCAATATGCAGGCAGACAGGTGGCTGTCTAGTTGCTACGAGGGGCATCTAACCCCCTCCTGGCTGGGTTTAAGATCATCAGATTCCCATACCTCCTCCTGCCTTTGCCAGGCCATTCTGCAATGCACAGACGCTTCTAGAGGGAGGTTTGGGGTTTTGTTTGTTTGTTTTTGTGGTGGTTGTTTTTTGCCACAACAGAGCATAAACAATTTCTCAGAACTAACCATAGAATAATATCCCAGCAACTGAGTTCTGTGCCGAGTTAACTCGCTTCAATCTGCAGTGTCTTTTTGGCTCCTGTGCCCGCATCCCACTTCTTCGGTGCTGTTGGAGACCTTGAGGCTCTCCTGTCTCCTGTGGTGGTTCCAACGATTTCTGTGGCTCTCTGGGAGGAGCCCATGAAGCTTGAGTCTTTATAATCACCAGGGGGTACCTGTCTGTTTTCCTCCCCTCTTGTGCTGGCTCCTCATGGTGACATGATCATCCAGAAGCCAAGTGAAGACTCCAAATTATGTCCCTGCTAGGAGGGGGCCTCCCTCACCCTTCCTCCCAAGTCTAATGTTGCTCCAGCTGCATAGTGACAAAAGTCACACTGGGTTAGGCCACACAGAGGTGAAGAGAATCACCCAGCATCTTCCACAGTGCCTTAGTCTTCCAGAGGTGAAGAGAATCACCCAGCATCTTCCACAATGCCTCAGTCTTCCGTGTGTGTGTGTGTGTGTGTGTGTGTGTGTGTGTGAACCACTTTTCATTTCTCCCTACTATCTACTCTCTTTCAAGGTTGGATATGAGTCTTTGCAAGTTACAGTCTCAGAGCTAGAGAGCCACAGAGCTGTATG